>NW_015506065.1:240296-264025 GCF_001515645.1 Sinocyclocheilus grahami | reverse complement strand
GTGTCCTCTACAGTGGACATGTATGAAATGATGTCCAGTTTCATAACAGGAAGTCACATTTTGATTTGAAACCCCATAATGAGATCCTGAGATGTTGATTTATGACAAACAATTTGAAAATTAATCAGATTTAAATTATAATTACAAAATATTATCATAAGGATGTACAATTTTATCACTAAATTAATGTCAGCCTTTTTTAAAAACCAAGGAGAGGGAGTGGTGATGGGGAAACAGCCAATCATTTGGTATCTCTGGAGAGCCCTGAATGTGCTCTGTACAGGACATCCAGACTTAAAACTGTGACATGTGAGGTCTCAGAGAAATTCACTCAAATATAATGTCCTCTACAGAGGCAAAAACTCCATAGCTGGGTCTCAGGAGGATATATAACCAATTAATCATTCTTTTAACGACATGTTAGTAAAAGAAATAATTCCAATGGAAGTATTAAATAGGCTCAGCTGAGAGAAACGAGAACTAATGGATGGAAGGGTGAATGAAAATGAAGCAAAAGAAGCATCATCACTGGGCAGTGTCATTCAAGTTATGTAACACCGTGTTCCAAGTGAGGACTCAGTAATTGAAGAGGGGAAAAATCCCCCAAATCCTTTTCCAAGAATAGAAAACGATAGTGGAATCGTTTGTCTAGTAGTCTACGGCTTTATAAGCATGATTACTTTGTTGTAATGCGACTCATTTGAGGCAAACACCACAACTCGGGTGACATTTCTCGCCATACGGGCATTTCTGGTCCTTGTCTTCATCCAATCTCCATCTCAGACATTTACGCCGCAACCTACCTCCATAGCTCCTCGACATCAATGACGTTTGACTTTCGAGGCGTGCCTAAACAGTTTTTGATTGACAGTCCACTGGCCAATCCACGCGTTCGTTGTGCAGAGAGTAGCCAATCATTGGCCTAACAGCATAAACCAGCGTTTCATCAAGCTCGGTTTAGCGGTCTGTTTTGAGCCAGGAAAAAATTGGCACAGAGCACTAGCACAGCCTGCTAACATATACTTGTGATAACAGGTTAGCAGTTAGTCGCTTAGTGAGTTTAGCAGTAAGGATAAAGAACATTCTTACCTTAGTGACCAACATCTGGGTATGTAGTCGGTCAGTGAATGTGTATGAATGTGGCTTTTGGTGCAGGCTGGGACGGCAGCTAACAGGGATTAGCTGTACGGGGAGCTCCTGCTAGCAGTGCAATGCTGACATACCTTTCGACGGCTTGCTAAGTATCTCATAAACGGGGATTTTGGTGTGACTTCAATCGGAAAAATCGTCGCCATTCATACGCGGATTGTATTCCAAAGCCGAGACCGGTTTAAATAGTCCGATAGTGAAGCGCTTGAGTTAGCTGGCTAGCTGGGTCGCCTGTAAGTACAAGGTTAGCTGCTTAAAACGAACCACCTGGACCCGAGAACCATCGAGAGAGGTAAGAAACCCAATTAAACACTGCATTACTAAGTTGATAGGGATTTTGCGTGATATTTAACAAGCGGCCGGTCATTTAAAGCAGACTGACTAGCTAATTATTTATAACTAGAGAGCTATGCACTCTAAAAGATCCGAACCACTGAGACACGATCGTGCTTTGATTACAATCCTGTCGTTCAGTTTCGCACATATTTGCTCACTTGATAGTATTCGGAAACGCCTTCTTCATGTTGGTATGGGATAATGCTGTGAAATGAGCACCGGTTATTCACTGTGCTGTGAAGATTATTGTATTTTCTTCACAAATGGTGTGGTATATTCTTAGGCTCCTGTGAGAGTCTGATCAGCTTTTGATGGGATGAGAACATCATCTCACTTTCCAAATCTGAAGTATTCTTATTTTGATTTCCCTCTCTCAACTCTTTTCGCAGCTTGCATAAGCCCTTTTTGAAGTGTCCATTTGATATATTGTCCAGAATGTGTTCACTGGGTCGATCTTTGAACATAAAAATCCAAATAAGCAGTGTTGGATTTGTCACCTTCAGGTTTTCTATTGCTTTTGCCGGCTTTACCAAGTCAACAATCTTGTCTATTGGCCTTGTCTTTCAGGCTCTTGGGAATGCAATATACTCCACACCTGTTTTTGTTCCACAGCTGCAGTCATGCCTTTCGCGGGCTGACAATTGAGACTTTACAGGCACACTGATTCGACCTCTTCTGATCTCCTGGTTTTATGTCTGGTAGTGTTTATATTGAGGCAGGACACAGTTTTATCTGTCAAGGGCTTGCATTTCATCAGAAAGCACATTGCAAGTTCATACCAGTCACTTTTGCTGAGATAAAGAAAATGTACTTTGTGTTTGGAAACAAAAATGTAGTTAAACCTTGAGCAATGTGAGTGACTTGTCAGAACTGTCTGTAGTCTCTACATAAAAATGATCATGATTTGGATAAAGCGTATTGGAGTACCTACAATATGTAGAAGGAAAGTTTGCCGTCTTAAACTTAAACTCAGATCCAGTGTTCACGTTGCCAAAAACAATAAGTCAATGTAAAGGATAACTATCTGTATAATGGTTGTAATTTGAGTCAAGCATTCTAATCATTGAGATGAGTCAATTGTATGTTTCAGGGACCTTTCTTATAAAACAAACAGACTGAATCTGCTATATTGCAGTATGTTCTTTTTAAATTTGAGGTCTGTGAAGTTTGAAAGTGTGAATGTATTGAAAGTGGTTTCTTTGCGGCAAAAA
This sequence comes from Sinocyclocheilus grahami, assembly GCF_001515645.1. Classification (NCBI taxonomy): domain Eukaryota; kingdom Metazoa; phylum Chordata; class Actinopteri; order Cypriniformes; family Cyprinidae; genus Sinocyclocheilus; species Sinocyclocheilus grahami. The sequence continues at coordinate 261,329 of NW_015506065.1, read as the reverse complement.
AGTGTTTGCTACTCATGACGATGGAAAGGATTACAATATAGTCAGGTGTGTCATGTCGCATCAGATTTGAACAATTTGATTTGGAAACAAAATAGTATTTTGTAAAATGAAATTGCTTAATTATTAGATAAAAAAAATGTCAAACATTGTTAAAATTATTAATGTGCATGTCAAAATTTGGTCAGTACAATGAGAATTATACCAGTGTCATGTTTTAAGCCGCCTTTCCACTTTCTCTGACTTTTGCATGTGGTTGTCCTTTTTTGCCTGCATTGGCAGTCACACAGAACTATCAGTTTGTTCGTGAAGCATTTGTTACCATCCGCTTGTTCACCATGGTAAAATGACAATGTATGAATATGTCCACAAAAACGGCCAGTATGTTTGAAAAAAAAAAAAAAACACTTTTTTTTTTTTTTTTTAAAAAAAAAAAAAAAACCCTTTTTTTTTTTTTTTTTTTTTAAGGACTAATCATTGTAAATAACTAATATTATTAAAATAATAATTGTGGTCATACTTATTCATAATTGGCCTTTTAACAGAAGTGGTGCAACAAATTGTTGCTGCTGTTTTTTTTCTTCTTCTCTCTCTCCCAATTTTTTTTTTCTTTTCATCTGGAGTAGGCATGGGCCGGTATGAGAATCTGACGGTATTATAACCTTAGATAAAAATATCACGGTTTCATGGTATCACGGTATTGCGATTACAGCTCTAAAATATGTTGTTTTTAATAAATGTTTGGGTAAAAAAACTGAACACATTTTATTTTTAAGAAACATATAGAACATTTTGGAACAGTAAACATGTCAGGCTAAATAATTAGAATACATCATTAAATTATTCTTAATTAAATGCGGTCACTTAAGTGAGCCTAAACCTGCAGCTCAACAATAATCAGAGCATAAATTCATCTTTTAGTCCAAGTTATGATGCAGGAATGTTCACCTTTCCCGGATTAAGTTTGGAGCTATGGTTTGGAGCGGTGAGGTATGAGGATGTGTGCACATACACACATAAGGAAAGAGAGAGCGCGAGTGTCTCACACGCGCGCGCGATCTCTCTGTACAACACTCAAACAGTGGCAAAGTTTTTTTGTTTTTTTTTAATGCGTGATTTTGAACAGATGTAAACAATGGCAGGAGGCTTAAAAGTATAGACGTGATACCAGCTAAATTTAATTATTGTACTAAATCGAAGAAAAGTAGGCTACAGTACGTACTTTAGACTGCTACTCCTCACTCTGTGAAATAACGTGAGGGAGGAAACTAGTTGACGTTAGCTAGTTAATTAGCCATGTTATCTGCCTCGGTAGCAAGCCAAATAGTATTTATTTCAACACTGAAACAAACGGCGGGTGGGTCTCTGTCTTGATCGGGGGTGAAAGAGGGAGAAATGAAGATGACAGATATATAGTTTATGTTCGACTTGGAAGTATTTATTTAGCAATCGGCGCTAAAACATCATCTGTACGGAACATCATTGTGTACGGAACATGGTTAGACAACGTTACCCAAAAAATTCCCATACGACAGACTTCGTCTTTTTCGACGGGGGAAAAAGTTCCAGGGATTCATCTCCTTCGGCCATCCCACACACAGGTGACTCCGCTCGCACCAACCTTAGGGGGAGGGGTCGTGTGACTCGCTACGCTCTTCGCTGCACACAACTGAGGGAGTCCTGCACTTTCCGTCTTTGACGACACGTAAAACAACTGTGCATACCGCAGGAATGGTATAACGGAAAATTTTAGTGGTTTTGAAACAGTGACTTTTCCAAACCGCGGTATACCTTGAAACCGGTTATCGTCCCATGCCTATTCTGGAGTCATGTTTTAATTTAACCAAGAACACCAAGTGGATGAGAACTGCCACTAGAGTGTCCACTCAAAAAATAGGTGTATGGTGATGGTCAGGCATAGAAATAAAGAATTTTTGTTTGACCCATCTAAATGAACTCCAAGAGAGAGGTTTAAAACATTTTAGGAGGTTACAGAACCCTGGCAGCACGCTTCAGGATATGTAAGCATTTTAATTTGTGTAGCAAATCAACCACCTAAAAAACATTGAACGCATAAAAAAAAAATTGCTGTTGTGTTGTCTGAAAAAAAAAAAAATGGATCAGAGGTGTACCATGTCCTGTTCGTGATGTAAGGGAGTGTAATAATTTGGAGCTGCTTTGGGGATCTGCCCTCAGGGATATGACAATTTTGCACAGTCGTAACAAATTCTGTATTTTGCAAGGGTGTTTTACTGGAGGTTGTAAGAGCATCAAGGTGTCCGTTTGTGAGCCGAAGCTATTTTTTACCTCTAATTCACCACTATGTCCAACTGTCTTTGTGCGCGCGCACGACTTCCGGTGCGTGCGGTGTGTACGCGCTCTGGCGTAGTTTACGTTAATGGGTGTGTTGTCGCGAGAGGAACAAATGACAGACACAGTTTATTAACAGAAAATAAACAAAGTGTCCAGAAAAAAGGGGATCTGGTGTCCTGCTGCGGGGTTCGTGCAGGGAAGGGCAGTGGTCAGGAAGGAAGGAAGGGTCCAGGTAAGGGTCGGAGTCCGGCGGCCGCATGCACTCCCCACTCCGGTCAGGGGCGCGAGGGGCGGAGACTTCTATCAGCGGCTTCATCCTTCTCTCTCTGCCCACGGCGCTTGAAGGGACTAGACGGCCCAGCATCCTTGCCCGACGGCCGTGTAATGGGTGCGGTTCTCGTCTGAACTGTGGGTCCGGCACTATGGCGGCACGGGAGTCCCTCTATGCACCCACGAGGACACCAGCGTGCATGCACGGGGAAGAGACCGGTCTCCCGAGGAGAGGCATTTAAACAGCGGTGGTGATGAGGCTCCATTCGGTTCAGGTGTGCCCCATCACACGCCGCCAGCCCTGGCTATTTCAGCGCCCCTCCTCTCTCACGCACCCACTCATGTCGGGAGCCTGGCGAAGGGCGGCGATTAAGGGACGGGGTGATGCTGATAATTAGGGGGAGGCAGCCGACTCGTCACAGTGTGTTGATATCCAGCCGAAGAGCAATCAACCATAACTTCAGGCGAGCAGGCTCAGAAGTCCGTTTGAGCAATCCGGATAAGCGCAAGTAAGTACCATTTTGATTAGCCGTCGTACCTACAATGACTGTGCACTGTGTAAACAATGAGTGACGTATACGCGTGAGAGATCACTTCCGGCGTTTACGTAAACTCGTAAACTACGCCAGAGCGCGTACACACCTCACGCACTGGATGCCGTGTGCGTGCTCAAAGCAGTTGGACATAGTATTAGAGGTAAAAAATTATATAAATACTGTTCGGTTTCTCGCACAAACCGATCGTTTTGTGTGTTAGGGCATCAATGTGTCGTCACGAGCCGCAGGGTTTAATTTGGATTTGTCTGTGCATGTTTTTTTTACACTCATAGACTTTGTTACCATTGCCATCCATTATAAGACTGATGGACTCCAACGGTTGGCGTTAAAAATCATCATTTGTGTTCTACTGAAGAAACAAAGTCACCTACATCTTGGATACCCTGGGGGTAAGCAGATAAACATCAATTTTCATTTTTGGGTGAACTATCCCTTTAACTGAATGTGGGTCATGCTGTAGAACAATGATCCTACACTCTTAAGTAAATGTATAACCAAACAGCTTCAGTAGACGACATTTTACACTTCAGAACAGCCAAGTCAAAGTCCTGACTGCCTGGTTGACACTTCCTTGCTTGACATGACGTGAGAAGTTTAATAGTTCAGTCTATGAACTCTGAAGAAGGTGAGCTTACATTTTACGTTCAATTAATGGACTTAAACATTATCACAGTCCTTCTCTTAGCGATGTATGCAAAGTCCTTGTGTATGAAACCTTGAACATCTGATAAACAACTTGGTATCTTGATTTATAATACTGTTAGATGAATAGGGAATAAATCCTGGACCGTCGTTAAGTGTGCGGTGCTTTTTCTTAGCACTTTAAATGTCAAGCTCGTACTGGCAGGCCGTTTAGGGCTATATTAGAGTCACCATAATGTAAACAAATCTGCAGAATGGAAAAGCAGTCGGCTGTTTTTCAAAGTTCACTTTTACATAAGGGTCTTGTGGTCTTAAGATCATATCTGTTTTTGTAAGGTGTCCACGGGCTACATGTGGCTCATTGTATGAAAAACAGATCACTCAAACCTTGTCACTATCTGAAGTTTAGTGATGTTATGATGTTTAGTTGATGTTATGACGTCATTGTTTATTATAATTTCAGATTTGTGACCTTTTATATTACAGTTTGGGTTGACATAATTGTTAATCATAGTTTACTTTTCTTAAATGACTTGTTCTTGTTTTTCAATTCATAAGCAGCAGTGAGGATGGCAGAAACACTTCCCTAAATGGCATGCCTTTGCCTCCAAAGTCCTTTTAGTTTATGACTGGTGTTATGACAGCCTCACATTTATCAGCATGATAACTGTCAGCTACACACTCAGTTGTGAAATTTATTAGCAAAGAGTTTTTGTTTGGCATGAGATCTTGCTTAAAGGATTAGTTCAATGCAGAATAAAAATTTCCTGATAATTCACTCTCCCCCTTGTAATCCAAGATGCTCATGTCTTTCTTTATTATTGCATCTCTGGAGCTCAGCCACAGTGATCTTTGGGTTCTTCTTTACTTCTCTCATCAAGGCTCTTCTCCCCCGATAGCTCAGTTTGGCCGGACGGCCAGCTCTAGGAATGGTTCTGGTTGTCCCAAACGTCTTCCATTTAAGGATTATGGAGGCCACTGTGCTCTTAGGAAATAAATAGCTCTTAAGTGCAGCAGAATTTTTTTTGTAACCTTGGCCAGATCTGTGCCTTGCCACAATTCTGTCTCTGAGCTCTTCAGGCAGTTCCTTTGACCTCATGATTCTCATTTGCTCTGACATGCACTGTGAGCTGTAAGGTCTTATATAGACAGGTGTGTGGCTTTCCTAATCAAGTCCAATCAGTATAATCAAACACAGCTGGACTCAAATGAAGGTGTAGAACCATCTCAAGGATGATCAGAAGAAATGGACAGCACCTGAGTTAAATATATGAGTGTCACAGCAAAGGGTCTGAATACTTAGGACCATGTGATATTTCAGTTTTTCTTTTTTAATAAATCTGCAAAAATGTCAACAATTCTGTGTTTTTCTGTCAATATGGGGTGCTGTGTGTACATTAATGAGGAAAAAAAATTAACTTAAATGATTTTAGCAAATGGCTGCAATATAACAAAGAGTGAAAAATTTAAGGGGGTCTGAATACTTTCCGTACCCACTGTATATATACATACATACACACACACACACACACACTTTTTAACCATAAATGCTCATCTTGCACTAGCTCTGTGTCCATGACTTCACGCATTACGCACTCGCGTTGGAAAGGTCACTTGTGGCATAGGAGGAAATACCGACCCAGTGTTTACAAAGCGAACTTGCAAAGAGAGTTAAACACCCTTTATAAAACAACAAGGTAAAACAATGATGTCACACGATTTTGAAGTTGGAGGAGAAAATGAGATGGAGTTTTTCACGCTTCCCTACATTTTTGAACCGGAGTACACAGACAAAGAACTAACCATGTGTGACCTTTCCAATATGAGTACGCAATGCGTGAATCTTGCAAGACAGAGTATATACACTTTTATTATTTTTTAGAAAATTCCTAGGGATGTAACGATTCACTCAACTCGCGATTCGATTCACTATTTTGATTTCACGATTCGATTCAATTCATGATTAAAAAGAAAAAGAGAGATTTAAGACAAATTATAAATTAAATGTGTGCTTTTATTATTGTTTGGACAAAATACTGTACGTATCTTTGTGAAATTGAAATATAACACTATAATAATATACTAATATAGCACTTGTAAATTATTGCTCTTTTGTTGGTTTTGATTGCTTCTATTGTCCTCATTTGTTAGTCGCTTTGGATAAAAGCATTTGCTAAATAACATTTTAATATAATGTAAATAACAAAACTAAATTGAAATTTTAAAACAAGCCCCAAATCAAATAAATAACACAAATAAAATAAATCTCTTCATATAAACAAACTAAGGCTTTGTCTGTGCTCTTAACGTTTAAAATTGGAGGCAACCACTGCATTTTAATCATGATCCAAACAAAGATGCTGCATACATGCAACATGAGCAGTTTTTAATCTAAATTACATTGTATAATTTCGAAATTTGAAGCAAAAACAATGGTTTGACTTCAGTTTTGTGAAATTGGATATAGATTTATCGGCCAACATATCGGTTATCGGCTTTCAAAAATAAAGAATAATCGGTTATCGGTATCGGCCAAAATTTTCATATCGGTGCATCCCTATTAAATATGCATTATACAGAGGCAAGAGGAAAAGAAAAAAATACCATCGAAAGACTGTAAGTTCCCTTCAGACATACATTCATATAAACTTCTACCCCTAATTGAATCACGATTTGTTTAGCATCTCAACCGATTTGAATCATCACATATTTAAATCGATTTTCAACCGGCTCGCGATTAATCGTTACATTCCTAAAAATTACAGATTGTTTCGCTAGACAAGACCATTATTCCTTGGCTGGGATCGTGCAGAGCCATTTGAAGCTGCATTGAAACGGCAATTTGGACCTTCAACCCATTGATTTCCATTGAAGTCCATTATATGAAGTAATATCCTGTAATGTTTTCCTCAAAAACTTTAATTTTTTTAGACTGAAGAAAGAAAGACATGAACATCTTGGATGACATGGGGGTGAGTAAATTATAAGGAAATTAATTCAGGAGTGAACTAGCCTAATCCTTTTAAAGGGGTCATATGATGCGATTTCAAGTTTTCCTTTCTCTTTGGAGTGGTGTGTGTGTGTGTGAGAGAGACAGAGAGAGCGAGACACATCACAGTGGAGTCAGCTGTCTTAACCGTGGCTTGTGTACTGCAAACACATATTCATCACTGTGTCTGTCCCCTTTCAGGCTGTCTTTACATTTATTTTGAAAGATGAAGCTCGCGATTATGGTAAGGGGCATTACATTTCCGACGAGTGCTTGTGGTGTTCGGCCAATCACAATGCACTGGGTCAGCTGGCCAATCAGAGCAGACTGCGCTTGTCGGAAGGAGGGACTTTGTAGAAAACTACGCGTTTGAGAGAGGCGGGGCATAGAGGACCTACAATAATGTACAGTATTTGAAAAATAATGTGTATTTTGAATATTATAGCATGTCAACATTGTTACACCAAATACACAAAATAGTGATCTTTAAAAAAGCATCATATGACCCCTTTAAATGTATGTCATGGCCTTTCATTTTGAAGGCTGTTCCCTTTTGCTTTGTTTGTTACAAAATTATCCATAATTTTTTAAATGCCAAGGACATTTGTCTTTGGTAAAATTACTTCAGTCTTCATTGGATTGCATAAGTAGTGTTTGACTTCATAAAATGAATGCTTTTATTTGTGTTATTGAACACTGAAAATTGACAATTGACGAGCTGCGCAAAAAAATCGCACGATTATGAACGTGGTTTTGTGCAGCTTGTCAGTGAACAACGGCTCTGTGTAGTAAATGCTGCTCAATGTGAAAGCACGCACGTGATGGAGATTTACAGCTGATTACAGAACTGGCTTTACTGACAAGATGCACATTAAATATCGCATGCGATTTATCGTGCAGCCCTAGTATAAAATCACATGGACACTCTTTAGATAGTGTTATTTATTGCTGCCTTTAGAAACAGAAATAACACCATAACCAATAATACAGCACAAAATAATAATAATAAAGACAAACAAATGTCTATCTCTCCAATTGGAATTAAAAAGGTGACCTCTGCTCTGTAAACACCCATGTCAGTATTTCCCTTTTGAAAATAACTAATGAAAATCGATCACAAAAGTATTTAGTGTTTTCTAGGGGTGCTCTGATTGATCGGCTACCGATCACTATCGGCCGATAATCATGTTGGGATGATTGATCGGCGGTCTCTACAAAGGCCGATCTCAAAAAAACAATCTCAAGCTGATGACGCTGCCATGAGAGGTTTGGCATGCCATGCAGCGGCACCGTCTCAGTCTCTGTCCGGCGCGGGTGAAATCATTATAATGCTGAAGGTGAGGTATTCATCTTCATATTTCTTCATTAGATAACTTATAAAGTAATTTGAAAACATTGTGTGAGATGTAATTTCACAAACAGCGAGAGTGAATGACCGCGCACGTGCTCTCTCAAAATACGCAAATGTCTTAAAATCACCACATCGCGTCTGTCTATAAGCAAGCTGCACGCAGCACAGTTGACACAGGAATTGTCACTTGCACAATCGAGGCAGTGTCACATCGTCACTAAAGTTTATAAATTGCATTACTTTTTCATTCTTGCCAGTGTTTAACCATTCAGCGCTCGCGCACTCTCCTGGAGACTGTGCGCTCATGCACACTCACACTCGCAGCGCGCACACATAATGCCAGGTTCACATTACTCCGTTTGCAGTGCGTATGTGGTGCGTATTTTTTCCGCACTCATGTTAACAGATTAATAAGGCGTGCACACTGCACACCATTGCTGTCCGGCAGTGCGTTCCACGAGCGGTGCGTCTGCAGCAGTGCAGAGATGGTTTCCGCACCAAGTCTATTTTTGCTGCGCTACAAGCGCTGAATTAAAGTAACAGCGCATTTTTGCAGTAAATATGAACATGGATTGGCACGAAAATGTAGTAACACTTCTTCACAGAGGGCCATGTAGTTTTGGATTTTGTTTTCCCTTAATAATAAAAACCTTCATTTAAAAACTGCATGCTGTGTTTACTTGTTATCTTTGACTAATATTTAAATTTGTTTGATGATCTGAAACATTAAAGTGTGACAAACATGCAAAAAAAAAGAAGAAATCAGGAAGGGGGCCAACACTTTTTACACCACTGTAAATCTAGAAGTAAATGCAAAAGTAAAAAGCATTGAATAATGTGTTGCTTATGTTTATTGTTTAAACATGTCTTTGAAAGATTGTATTACTGTACTGTGTAAAAAAAAAAAAAGGATTGCAATGCTGAAAAAGCAATTTCAGTGACAATGTTTGGATTTGAAATCAAAATAATGGATAAATGTTGTGTTTGTGGTAAACAGCCACGGATCAGTAGTGGACTCCTGTGTGAAAGCTGCTTCCCCTCTCACAAAAGTCACCTAAGAGGAATTCCCCCCATTTTCAAAAATGAATAAATGTCTAAAAATCCTGATTGGAGTATCACTATAAATAGTTATAAATTATAAAAAAGAAGGCTTTAAAAAGATCTGTATGTGATCGGTGATCAGCCTCAAAAATCCTGATCGGAGCACCCCTAGTGTTTTCAATTTGTACATTCTTTACATTTCTTTTTGGACCTAAGGCAGAAAACTGGAAACATGGTGAAAAAAAAATCTTGTTGGTTTTTGAACAATGTTAATAAGTATTATTAATATAGGACTATTAACTATATTTATCCCAAAGGGGAAACTATTAATAATGAGCGGAATAAACTGAACTATCATTGTAATCAACTGTCATCCATACGTATTCATTTTAATACTTTTTATAGTAATTCATATGATTTTACATGTGGCCTGAGAACATCATGTCTATTATTTTGGTTTGTGAGATCGGCACAGTATTTGAAAAATAATGTGTTTTTTGAACATTAAAGCATGTCAACATTCTGTTACACCAAATACACACAATAATGAACTTTAAAAAAGTGTCATATGACCTCTTTAAGTAACTAAACTCACATGTTTATAGAGAGATGCGCTGACGCAGGTTCACACACACACACACACACCTCTCTCTCGCTCTAATAATTAATTCAAGTAGCTAAATGTTATAATTAATTAATTCAAATAAATGTGATCTTACCACACTATTTCATCTGTCTGATCTGAAGTGGGCAGAATACTGAGCTAACGAGCCGTAGCTTCGCATCAGTCTTGCCTTCACGTCGTGCATTAAAAAAGCTGTGTATTCGCTCTTTAGCAGCAGTTTTTACAGCAATATTTAAATGACACCCTGGTCATTCTTGGTGTACCCAGAATAGTCCCACACTATCGACTTCAGTCATTTCTCTGGTGGAAATATAGGATCGCTGTTTGGTTCCTCTGTCATAGTTAATCTAGTAGTGTGTGTAGTAGCCTCTGTGTCTCTGATAAACACAGCATTTTAAGCTGGTGCACCGCTAGTGTAACTTTGTTTTCGGTTTGCGCAAGTTGCAACTGTTCCGTTCTGTGCAACAGAAACACTCGGTGTAGCGGAGCCTTTACGATTAATTAACCGTGACATTTTAAAGCACGGTTAATTGTGAAACCGGTTAATCGCTGCATCCCTAGAGAACACTATTCTAAACTGTCATTTTATTTATTATTTGAAGGCCAAGTGCCACTAATATTGTTGTTAAAAGGTTTAAATAAAGGAGTTAATTTTTAAGTATTATTGTTCTTTTTTTACCGTGGTATCGACTTGGTATCATGTACTTTTGGTCATATCAGTACTGACTACTAGATTTTTGGTATTGTGACATCCTTATTATAAACTGATGATACACTAATGGCCCCCATGTTTTGTCTGGTCTTTGTTTAGGTTTCTTTTTGGTAATCTGGTTCTGAAATTGATGTGTCCCAAATGTAGGACACAGGGCAGAACAGAAGGTCACATCCATAGACCCCCTGTAGATTTTCTCTGAAGAACAAAGTATCTGCGCATGCTGTGAAATTAATCAGCTGTCTGTTACTGTCATCTGGCTCCTACCATAGCAGAGTGTCAGGATGTTAATATTTTAGCTGAAAAGACCGGTGGGGTTGGGAACCAAGTACTGGTTTGTATTCAAGATGAATGATTTTCATCACATTCTACATTCTACAATCACATTCTTGCCTTTTTAAGCACCTAAAAACAAACCTGAACTCTTTGTTTATCGGTTTGAATGAGTCTGATTCACTCACTTACTGAATCTCTCAGAACGGTTCTTGACTTATCCATACAACCTCTAATCTTTACATTCAGTCATGTCCAATTATATATGAACTAACTGTTACTTAAAAAAAAAAAAAAAAGGCATGGCATGGTACCACCAGTGTAATTTTCAATTTGTTTTTGTTTAGTTTTTGGTATTGTTTTTAATTTTTGATTTGGGTTGTTCTTGTTGTTTGGTTTGTTTTATTTTTTGTCACTCATCTTTTTGTCCAACGTTACATGCTGCTACTCCCCATTCGAGTGGAGATATGGCCTTGCTCAACACTTGTACAGTGTGAAGTCCCCACCTCCTTCTGCTACTCCTCCACTTCCTGCTCTGCCTGGTAGCAGTACTAAAGCCTGATCACTTCCTGCCCCATCCGGCCCATGGTAATCCCAGTGCATGGCATTCCTGTGGGTGTGTTTTGAGCCCTTACGTAAGACTGAGAAGCCACAGGGACACCAGCCTAAGTACAATTTAACCTGTAATGGCCCACCGCTGTTTACTAACAATACATTTGAAAGGCAAAACCAGGTACAGGTTGAGGGCTCAAGTGCACATCTTTCATGATAATGACCGGGTGAGGATTATAATTGGTAACAGACTTTACATATAGAGTGTGTCTCTGATGGCTTAAAATGCCTCTTGCATAGGAAGCTCACTTGCTTCTGTCACTTAGATTGAATGTTCTGCTGCTCAGTAAAGCCAAACATGTGAATATGTCTTCACTGCCATTCACAACTCCTCTCCCGTAGCCTCATGGGATAGTAAAGTGTCCATTGGATGCATGCTTCAAAGTCTCGATGGAAGTAGTAGGTCAGCAGGATACGTTTTGCCTACTGTTTTATGAATACTGTGAATTCAGACATGCTACTCTTTTTCACACACTATTCTAGTAGGGAATATTTAGATGGTAATATGTAGTAATGCATATTTAGATGCAGCCATTAAGTGCTATGGACTTTCATTACTGTGCCATATTTAATTTACATGAATGAAAAAGTTTGTGAGTCCATTCAGTGGGTTGCATTAAGACATGGGTCTTAATGTTTTTTTTTCTCATCTAATTTTTTCAAATGATTTGTTTCTTGTCCACTTAAACTAACTATGAAGTACATGGAAATGAGGTCACCATGATTTTTCTCCTCAATTTAGCCTCATTTTGTGCAAGATTTCTGTTCATTCTGCACATTATCACTCTATTTTTCTCTTTCTTTGTCACCCATAAACTCTCTCTGGCACAGGGCTATGTCTTCAGCAGCCACCACAGCCCCGTCAGTGGACAAGGTGGACGGCTTCTCCAGGAAGTCGGTCAGGAAAGCCAGGCAAAAGCGAGCACAGAGCTCGTCCCAGTTCAGATCTCAGGACAAGCCCATAGAGCTGGTGCAGCTACCTCTGCTGAAAGGTAAGCTGTGTTTACGTGGCCAGATGAAGATAATGGTTTGCTGATGTCATAGTGCTTTGAGCTAGTTTTATTGGTCTGATAGAGCTGATAAGGATGGTTGTACTATAATATCAGAAAAGGAAAGCAACGCATTAAATGCAGACAAACTGTCGCTGTGTTACCATATGAATGAAAGGTCTTAATTTTCAAGATGGGATGGTTCTGTTAAGTTTGTCATGTTGTCCCAGTTTTTATGTTGTTTTTTGGGGTTAAGATTTTTAAAGGTGACACATTATGCCCCTTTTTACAATATGTAATATAAGTCTCTGGTGTCCCCAGGATGTGTCTGTGAAGTTTCAGCTCAAAATACTCCACAGATAATTTATTATATAATTTTGAAAATGCCTATTTTGAGTGGAAGCAGAAACACGCTGGTTTTAGGGTCTGTGTCTTTAAATGCAAATGAGCTGCTGCTCCCCGCCCCCTTTTCCAGAATAAAGCTGTGCTTTTACAGCTAGTATCTGCTAAAAACATCTGTTTTGGTTCTGATTATCATGTTTATCGCGCTGAAATCATGCGTTTTAAACCATACGAGTTTAAACTGCAGATATAAGGTTTTCTGAGAGCACACATCTGAAGCACACAGACAGAAAGCTGCTGTCACAGCATGTGAGTACTAAGTTTGTTAAAAACACGCGAGTTACAAAAACAGTCGGTTATGTCTGTGAAGGTAAACTGTTGGGAAATAAATCGCATGTTTATTTTAGATCTGTGTGGGAGCAGCAATATACAGTAGCCTAAATCAATAAATCCACTGCTCTCTTGTCTCCTCTGAGGCTGGGACTCTAAATAGTGTTCTGTGCTCGTCTGTGCAGCCAAAGACAGAACAGTTAGCATGTTTTGCTCAAACTTTTAGCATGGCATTAGAGCTGGTACACCGTTGTCGCTTGCGAAATCAAAATGACGGCGCCCTGGGTGTAAACTTACAGATTAAGGGGCGGTAATATTATAATGAGATCCCTTTGCCACGTCACCAAGGGAGCGAAATCAGATGCGCTTGTTTTCTCAGACGCTTGCAGAAAAAGGCTTCCCAAAACAAAGTTACTGGGTTAATCTTTTTCACGTTTCCTTGGTTGGTAGATGCACCGGGGACCTGATTATAGCACTTAAAACCTGGAAAAGTCAGATTTTCATGATATGTCACCTTTAAGTCTTTTTATGTCTCTTATGCTCAACAAGGCTGCATTTATTTGAAGATAACCACAGTAAAAACAGTAATATTGTGAAATATTATTAGTTTATTTAAAATTCCTGTGACAAAATAAATGTTCAGCATTATTACTCTAGTCTTCAGTGTCACATGATCTTTCAGAAATTATTCTAATAGCTGATTTGGTGCTTGAGAAACATTTCTTATTACCAATTTTGAAAAGTTGTGTTGCTTAATATTTTTGTTAAAACTGTGATGCATTTTATCAGCATTCTTTGAATAATAGAAAATTCAAAAGAGCAGCATTTATTTGAAATGGATATCTTTTTTTTTTTTTTACATTATAATCATCATTATTGTCACTTTTAATAAATTTAATGCATCTTTAATACTTTAATCCAGCAATTTATATAAAAAAAAACTTTAAATGTTTTAATAAAAGAAAGCCAGTTCTCATGTGTATTTCATCACATTAATCATGAACATGTTACATGTTAGACTAATGTTTGGCATCCACTGTATCTAAATACATTTATGAACAGTATATCTCTATCAGTATAATGTTTTATCATTTAAAAATCATTTAAAACTTCTTTAAAATGTTGCTGTGCATATGCTGTCTGTGTAAAGTGTTTAAATACTATTAAGCCACATTACTAGACCCATTACTAGTAATAAGACACACATATTACGGTGTCTTGAATGGCTTTCCAAACTCAAGCCCGTATCAGCTGGAATATTTAGATGTCAAATGGCAGATAAGTACTTTAGGCTTCCTACCAACACCCCCAAAACATGAGACAGTTTACAGTAGAAAAGTCAAAGAGGTTGATGTAAACCATTTGTAGAATTTTAGTACTCCTGTATTGTTTTGCATTAACTCTTTCTTTCTGTCTGTCTAGATGTTTCTGCACAGGAACAACCAGAGCTATTCCTCAAGAAACTGCAGCAGTGCTGTACTCTCTTTGACTTCATGGAAACACTGTCTGACCTCAAAATGAAAGAGTATAAACGCTCCACCCTTAATGAGCTGGTGGACTATGTCACCCTCAGCCGGGGCTACCTGACTGAGCAGACCTACCCCGAGGTGGTCAAAATGGTGAGATTTAAAGATTAGTAGCACGCACTGTGATTGGAAGTTTTCTGTGATTTGTCTAGTTTATATGCCTATATAATTAAGGGAAACCTCAAGTGTTGCCTCTTTTCATTTCTCACAGGTGTCCTGCAATATTTTTCGGACTCTTCCGCCTAGTGACAGTAATGAGTTTGACCCAGAGGAGGACGAGCCCATGCTGGAGGCCTCATGGCCACACTTACAGGTAGAGAGCCATTGTCAGCATCAAATTAAATAAGAATTAATTGGCATTTTAAAACTTAATGCATGTAAAAACAGACAAAGGTCAATCAAACATGTTAAAAAATCAAACAATATGGGCTTTAAAAAGTCTTATAGTTGAGATAATTGAATGGTTTTATTTCAAGGACAAGTTTTCTGATATCTCCCTCCTTTTTCCGCTTAAGCTCGTTTATGAGTTCTTCATTCGCTTCTTGGAAAGTCAGGAATTTCAGCCCAGCGTTGCCAAAAAATACATTGACCAGAAATTTGTATTACAGGTGAGTGATTGTCTGTGAAATGTTCTTTGACTTCTCATCCTATCATGAATCAAATGAAGCCAGTATTGCCAGTAAAACAGTACAAATATAGCTGTCTGAATACTTCAGTTGTGGCATTTTGCTGTCAAATATGTTTTGCATAATTACCACTAAACTGTACATTTGAGTTTGTCAATGATTACCAGGTCCCTACAGTGTTTATTTTATTTTAGTAGCTATGTAATAAGAAAGGCAATAAAGCGGTACACATTGCTCATGTAGTTAATAAAACTCCTCTTCTGAATTTCTAGCTCTTGGAGCTGTTTGATAGCGAGGACCCACGGGAGAGGGACTGCCTGAAGACCGTTCTGCACAGAATCTATGGCAAGTTCCTTGGCCTCAGGGCCTTCATCCGCAAACAGATCAACAACATTTTTCTTTGGTAAGTAACTGTCAAGTGTTTTAGTTGTGTATATACAAAATTAAATATTAAGGGGTGCTGATATAGCTCTTTTTCCTCTACTGCTCTGACAGTTTTGTATTTGAGACCGAACACTTCAATGGCGTAGCTGAACTGCTGGAGATTTTGGGAAGGTATGTCATATTTTAGGACCCATTCTTTGGTCGGCAGTGATATGGAGAAATTTAAACCAAGAAATAGAAAGTTTGGAAAGACATGAAGGGTGACCCACAGAGGTCACATTCCTGTTTTATTTTACTCCACCCTGTCTTCAGTCCTGAGGCATCCAGAAGTCTGAGTCTACTGCATATTATCAATGTCAGAACAGAAGTGAAGTCTCACACGTCTCTGGTTTTACAGCATCATCAATGGTTTTGCGCTTCCTCTCAAAGCTGAGCACAAACAATTCCTGGTGAAAGTGCTGCTGCCTCTGCACACAGTGAGGAGCTTGTCTCTCTTCCATGCCCAGGTACAGACACTCATCTGTTTGTTACATCTACACATGTCTGTGCTTGCCTGTCTGCATTTCAGGGGCAGAAGAAACTGATTCATGTTTCCATGCTCGTTTATGACAGTTTATGAATCTAAACATTTGAAATGCATTTGTTAATCTGAAGTCATCTCTTGTAGCTGGCCTATTGTATTGTACAGTTCCTAGAGAAAGATCCCACGTTAACAGAACCTGTAAGTGTTCCTTGTCACCATTATCTTCCTCATTCTTCATCAAGTTCCATCTTGTTTCAGCTGGTTTCTAAAGGATTTTCACTAGTTGGCTCTTTTTTTTTTGTAGGTGATCAGAGGCTTGTTGAAGTTTTGGCCAAAAACATGCAGTCAAAAAGAGGTAATGCCTTCATTTTATGGAATTATACCTGCAAGTTGTTAATCCATTGTCCATTTTTTTATGATTTCCTCTCAGAAGGAAACTCTTTAATTGTTGCAACTTCTACCAAAACAATGTATCTTAGCAAGTGCTTTCTTAAACTAAATTCAGATTTTTTTTCAAGAGAATAGCTTAATATGCTTTTCCTAAATGTTTTTTTTTAACCTTGACTACATTGTTTTCTTTTGTAGGTTATGTTTCTTGGAGAGTTGGAGGAGATTCTAGATGTGATTGAGCCCACTCAGTTTGTTAAGATCCAAGAACTGCTCTTTAAACAGATTTCTAGATGTGTGTCCAGCCCCCATTTTCAGGTAAACACACCACACCCTAAATCCTCCTTACAAACCTTGTAATAGCTAGTAACTTAAATATGAATATTTTCGAAAACAAGTTCCCCATCATTGCAGCGTCACAGGTTGTCAATTTTCTATTCACTAGTGAGAGAAACCATGCTCCATATTTGCTCACATTACCAGTAGTGGTCGACCGATATATCGGTTTTGCCGATTAATCGGCACCGATAGTTGATTGCTAGAACTATCGGCAAAAATCCATACCGATAGTTTTTACCGGGTTGCGTCCATTGCTGGAGCAGCTGAGAAGGTCCGTTGTCATTATACAGTACGAGAGTGGCCTGTGGAGGCGGAATCACTGATGCCTCGTGGTGTTTGTTTTGACGCGTGAGGCTGCGCGCTGCACAGAGCGCGACACTTCAGATGACGATTTAAAGCATCGACAACAAAACCGTACGTATACAGTTAACTACAGTACATATTTTCATATCATTATAAAGTAATTCATTTGTTGACTTGATGCTGCATCAGTAAAGAAAAAACAACAGTATGTTTGCTGTTATGGCTCAAAGGATGCGAACATTAGCAGTATCTTAAACAATGTGACCAAACAAACGCAAGTTTGTTACGTTTGTTACCATCTATTTGCATTAGCTTATGTCCATATTTAAAGTTAGTGATGTGAGAAAGCACATTGTTCATGCAGCCAACAGAAATCCTGCCACGCCACAGAGCTCCACTCACATAGTTTTCCATTAAATTACATTATATTTGTCCCAAATCATTGTAACTGTGCACAATGATATCACCCTAGGCTGGAAGATTGTTTATTGTGAATTTTTCAGTGAAACGCTTTCTCTTTCCGTTTTGCTAAATTTTTTCAAACACCGAACTTCAAACTCATCGATGCCACTTTGTTCATTCCTGAAATTTTGCCTGTTGGGTGATTGAATAAACTGGTTTAGACCACTGCTTGAATTGAACGCGACGTGTCCGGTGTGTGATGCCTGTGAGTTGTTCTAGAAGAGTGTCACATTTTTGTCCGATGCACTAATGCCATGTTTAGTTATTTTGATTAGATAATCATTAAGTTTTCTAAAATAGAAGCAAATAAAGTGTGAGAGTATACAGACAATATACATATGCATGTAATTTCAATGGCCTTTGCATAAATATTTTAAGATGGCCATCTTTAAGTATGTCTGTTTATATTTTTATGAAATGGTAAGCTGTAGAAGTATTGTTCGTTGTCAGTGTTAATTTCAACATTTACAAATTTTTAATCGGTATCGGTTAACTTTAGTTAATGAACTAGGAACTAACATTAATGATCAATGAATAATTAATATATAAATATTTTTATTCTATTTAAAAACTATTGTCCAGTACTGCTTTTAATTAATTATTTATTTATTTTTGTAGTAAAGTTCAGCACCATTATATTTTTCATTCAGTATCTTAAAAAAATCTATCGGATGGTTATCGGTTATCGGCCACTGTGGTCAAACCTTGCTATCGGTAAAATCCACTATCAGTCTACTTCTAATTACCAGTTCTCTGTAAAGATCAGTAAGCATGTTTGATCATTAATATCACAAAATTCTGGGCATAAGATCTATTAAATAAAAAACGAGGAAAAAAGTTTGCTCCAGCAACATCGACTCTGCTTTCACTATTAAGTGTGCAAGTGAAAGTGTTCAGGTTCTACAGTCTAAAATCCCTGTGTAGAACACTACTGACATTAAAATATTTTAAATGTTTTAAATGGAGGTTGTATAATGTTTCAGGTGGCAGAACGAGCTTTGTACTACTGGAATAATGAGTACATCATGAGTCTGATTGAGGAGAACTCTAGTGTAATCCTGCCTATCATGTTTGCCAGTCTCTACAGGATCTCCAAAGAGCACTGGAACCCGTAAGTTTCATATTTATTTGTGTATTTTTTCTTTTCATTAAAAAAAAGTCTTTAGTGTCACCTGATCCTTCAGAGATCATTCTAATATGCTGATTTGCTGCTCAATAAACATTATTATTATTATTAACCTCAATTTCCTGTAGCACATGCAGATATACATATCATTATACACATACAATTCATGAAAACAACATGCGCGCGCACACAAAAGTAAAAACATTATCAATGTTGAAAATAAATGTGGTTTGTATGTTGCTCTTTTTTTCAGGATACTTTGAATAGAAAGTTCAAAGGAAAGGCATTTATTTGAAATGGAAATCTTTTTTGACATTATAAGTGTCTTTAATGTCATTTTTGAATAATTTAATATAGCCTTGCTGAATAAAATTAATTTCTTTAAAAAAAAAAAAAAAAAAAAAGTCCAAACATGTGATTTGATCAGAAAGTCTGAACATTAACAAGATTGATATACTTGTAAATGGTATTGTCTCTTTGCGCGCATTCTTGCACTTTTGAAGAAGTGGTTTGATGTTCATCATGTCTGCTTTTCTAAACCATCAGGGCGATATCAGCTTTGATCTACAATGTGCTCAAAGCATTCATGGAGATGAACAGCGCCTTGTTTGACGAACTTGCCGCCAATTACAAATCAGACAGGCAAAGGTTAGAAACAGACAATTAACGGTATTGTTGTGAACTCCTGCAGTTTACAAAGCAGCTCAGATAACTTCTATTTTATTGGTTTAGGGAAAGGAAGAAGGACAAGGAGCGAGAGGACCTATGGAGGAAGCTGGAGGAGCTGGAGCTCAGACGAGGCGTCCAGAACAGCGACGGCGTCATTCCCACCTAACACGGACCTCGAGTCTGCCCTTCTGTGTGGCCCCAACCAATCCCTTTCTACTCTGCCACAGGGGCCCCGTCCCCCTATTTGCTTCTCATGCTGCGTACTTTACTGCACACTCCCTCGTTCATTTCCTCCCTTTCAACAGCACTGTAAATAATCCTCTTCCTCTTTCCTGTATCATACTACTACACTGAAAGGAAGAAGGAAAAAAAACAGAAAATTTGAAGAGACTTAATATGCACTCCTCGGTGTAAAAAAAAAAAGGTAAAATAATCAACTGTGGTCAAAGGATATATTTAAAAACAAAAAACAAAAAAAAAACTTTCAGTTCAGAAATTGTTCAGCGTCTCCATATCAATATATTGTTCTCAAGGAAGTGCCCTGAGACTTAGGGAACTGTGCTCACCCTGCGATTAAAGATGTCTTATGCGAGGACCCCATCACCACCACATTTTTTTTTTGTTTGTTTTTTTTGGTCCCTTATGAAGAGAGACTTTTCCATCTAGACATAATTTGACTCCCCTGACTCAGGGGACACAAACCAGAAACCCATGACGTGAAT
This sequence comes from Sinocyclocheilus grahami, assembly GCF_001515645.1. NCBI lineage: Eukaryota > Metazoa > Chordata > Actinopteri > Cypriniformes > Cyprinidae > Sinocyclocheilus > Sinocyclocheilus grahami. Next base: position 241,219 of record NW_015506065.1, on the reverse strand, counting down.
CTAAGGAAAACAGTGGAGGAAAAAAAAACATTAAACATCCTCTCTGTGGTGTGTATTTTTTTCTTTTACAGGATGATCGGCCCGGTACTTTACTGTAAAGTATGGACAGGTGTCCATAACTTAATCTGCGAGTTGGGCTGCAGTTGGCTACGGTGGTATACTTCGCTCAATAAAGAGGACAAACCTCTCTGAGGACCTTTATTTTTTTAACTTGTGAACTAGATAATGATCTGGTCATAGTTTCATGCTGTCTGCTGTGGAGACTCTTGGGAATTCCAATTTCTTGTGGAAATTCAGTAGTTACCAAGAGTACGTCAAGCTCGGTTTCTCCGACACTAGCAAGGACTCGTGGAATTTCAGTGGCACACAGTGTTCAGAGCTCATCCAGTGTTTTTAAAACCGTTAAGTGACATATATTTTTCGTAAAGAACATTCTTGACAGCTTCTCATGTCCACCCAGATTTCCACTGCTTTTTCTATTTGTTTTGATTTCAGGGTGGGTGGATGTCATCTACATGACCGAGCTGAGAGAGACAAGTTTTTCCTTTCTTTTCATGGAGTGTTTGAAATGAAATCCTGCTTATGTTGGGTTTTTAGGGCCTATGTAGGTAAACGCTGATCCGGTAGGTCATAATCGCTCTTCTGAAATACCAGCCGCCAGGGCAGGCTAGAACTAAAAAGCACTTCGAGATATAGCTCATTAGTTGTTCTCGTGGGACTTCAGCCCCTTTTTTCTCTTTTATTTGAAGTCCCAACAGTCGTGGTTGTGGATTTTACATGTGAGGAGGATGTATTTTATAAAATTTTATTTTTTGGGCTTAAACACATGTCTCTCTCTCTCTCTCTCTCTCTCTCTCTCTCTCTCTCTCTCTCCCCCCCCCCCTGTGTTTCTCTTTCCCCACTCCCCCCTTTCCTTTTCTTTT
>NW_015506065.1:194638-240277 GCF_001515645.1 Sinocyclocheilus grahami | reverse complement strand
TCCCCCTCCCCCGCTCCCCCCCCCCTTTTCCCTCCCCCCCCCCCCCCGTTTTAACTCTCCCAAAGCCCATTGTGTGTTTTATGATGGCCCAAGTTTGACATGTAAAAAAAATTCAAAAGAAAGGGTTTGATGAATAGAATAAATCTAATTATTTTAAAAAAAGAAAAAGATATTAAATAAACCTGTTTTTTGTGATAAACTGCTTGATTGGTTTCTTTTTCTTGTTTTTGTAAGTTCAGTGTAATATTTTTTTGACTTCGAAGTGTTTGACAAGAAATGGGAAATTTAAGGGTCAAGACGACACCTGTATCCGTTTGATCTGATTAACCCATGAGGCTTAGTGTCTTCTTTATATCTATTATTATTAGAGCATACAAATACAGTTTGATCTGATCAGTAAGAGCATTAAAGGGATAGTTCACCCAAAAATGAAAATTTAATGTTTATCTGCTTACCCCCAGGGCATCCAAGATGTAGGTGACTTTGTTTCTTCGGTAGAACACAAATGGAGATTAACTCAAACCGTTGCAGTCTGTCAGTCTTATAATGGAAGTGAATGAGAATCATGGCTTTGAGAGTAAAAAAAAAACCATGTGGCTCGTGACGATACAATGATGTGTAAAGACACAAAACGATTGGTCTGTGCAAGAAACTGAACGGTATTTATATAGTTTTTTTTACCTCTGATGCACTGCAATGTCTGAACTGTCCTGAGCATGTCCTCCACAGCCGGCGCGTGACGTGTCGTCTTGCTTTATGGCGGATCGCAGACTTAAAAGTGCATTACTGCCACCTATCTCTCAAGTGGACCATTCACACTATATCTACAATCTCAATTAGGAGTGTCAATGGTCAATTAGGAGTGTTTTTGTTTTAACCCTGAAAGCTGTGATTCTCATTCACTTCCATTATAAGACTGACAGATTGCAATGTTTGAGTTAAAAATCTTTGTTTGTGTTCTACTGAAGAAACAAAGTCACCTACATCTTGGATGCTCTTCTTCTTTATATCTATTATTATTAGAGCATACAAATACAGTTTGATCTGATCAGTAAGAGCATTAAAGGGATAGTTCACCCAAAAATGAAAATTTAATGTTTATCTGCTTACCCCCAGGGCATCCAAGATGTAGGTGACTTTGTTTCTTCAGTAGAACACAAATGGAGATTAACTCAAACCGTTGCAGTCTGTCAGTCTTATAATGGAAGTGAATGAGAATCATGGCTTTGAGAGTAAAAAAAAAACCATGTGGCTCGTGACGATACAATGATGTGTAAAGACACAAAACGATTGGTCTGTGCAAGAAACTGAACGGTATTTATATAGTTTTTTTTACCTCTGATGCACTGCAATGTCTGAACTGTCCTGAGCATGTCCTCCACAGCCGGCGCGTGACGTGTCGTCTTGCTTTATGGCGGATCGCAGACTTAAAAGTGCATTACTGCCACCTATCTCTCAAGTGGACCATTCACACTATATCTACAATCTCAATTAGGAGTGTCAATGGTCAATTAGGAGTGTTTTTGTTTTAACCCTGAAAGCTGTGATTCTCATTCACTTCCATTATAAGACTGACAGATTGCAATGTTTGAGTTAAAAATCTTTGTTTGTGTTCTACTGAAGAAACAAAGTCACCTACATCTTGGATGCTCTGGGGGTAAGCAGATAAACATCAAATTTTCATTTTTGGGTGAACTATCCCTTTAATGTGCAGTTTAAATCCAGTAGATGGCAGAAGACTCATTCCAGCCATTCCATTTGTTGTAAATGTTAAACATGTTGTGAGCAGCATTAAAGGAATGGTTCACCCCAAAAATGAAAATTCTGTCATTCCAAACCTGTATGAATCTCTTTCTTCTGTCGAACATAAAAGATGATATTTGGGGTAATCAAACAGTTGATGGTAGCACCTGATTTCCACAGTATGGAAAAAAAAATACTATGAATGGCTGCTCTCAACTGTTTGATTACCCAAAAGTTCTTCTGTGTTTAAAAGAAGACAGGAATGACATTGAGGGCGAGTAAATGTTTACAGAAACGATGACAGTATTTTAATTTTTGGGTGTTAAAGACAAAGTCAAGCTTGACTAAAACTGTACACAATGTATACATTAAACAATCTTGATAGATTTGTCCGATGCGAGGGACCACTTTTATAATTTTAATGCTTTCATCTTGCACTGGTGGCTAAGGTCAAATGAAGGCCAGTGAATTACACTAGGATGACCAGACATCCCGGTTTTTGGTGTCCTGTCCCGCGTTTTACAGCCCGTTCAAAACAGCCCACAAATCCACCGCAAGTCTGCAACAAAGCCTGGCACTGCTGGCTACCAGAGCAAACGTGTAGTGATTATTTTCACCAACAGAGGGCGCTGAAAGCTACACTGATTACTTGGTCTCGCGCCACTTCTTCAGCCATGAAGTACTCAAAAGTAGTCACATACAAACTATTTATGGTGAACTAAATAAATACTGTTTGTATGTAATAAGAGGTGTATTTATGTAACAGGGTGGGACATGGTTTTGCACACAATTTTAAAAGTTACCCAAAGGTCCACAGTCCTGAAGACCAGAGATGCTCTTATCATCATGGGGCGATACCCTCCGCAGGTCAGTTCAGATTACACAGGGGTCTCCAAACTCAGTCCTGGAGGGTCGGTGTGGTGCAGAGTTTTGTTCCAACCCTGCTCCAACACACATACCATGTAGCTTTCAAATAAGCCTGAAGGATTTGATTAGTTGGATTAGGTGGGTTTATTAGGCTTGAATAAACTCTGCAGGGCTCCAGCCCTCCAGGAATTGAGTTTTTTACCCCTGTACTAGGCTAGAAACTCCAGGCAGGTGTGTTGAGGCAAGTTGGAGCTAAACTCTGCAAGACACCGGCCCTCAAGGACCGAGTTTGGAGACCCCTGAGATAACGTGTTCCTTGATAACCAGTCACATTATCCACCTTATTTTGAGGAAGTAAGGTCTTTTTATTTGAATGTGCGAGACTTCAGATTCATTAACAGCTACAGATAAATAACAAATTGGAGTAAACGGTTAAATTATTTGCGCTACAAACCAGTGTTTATGATTTTGATAAATGAAAATAATACAATAACAATTATAAATCAGCACAACGGACTGTTTTGTACAGGTAAAATAACTAGAAGCGGATGTCACCGGAAGCCTCTCAAATCCCTGTATCATCGTGTTTTGGTTTAATATTGAAAGATGAAAAATGAGAAAATGTCTCCTTTTTCATTTTTCATTTAAAACAAAAAAAATTATTCAGCTTGATTTTTCATGCAGTGGTGGGAAAATGACTAAACAGCTTGACGTAATTGAAAAAGTAGATGAGTCCAAAACGAATATTTAATGGAAAACATGTTGAATATTAGCCAATATAGGATGTTGCTTTACAAAAAGCAGTTTAGGCCTACTATGAAGCTTCTCCTCCACTGACGTTCATTTCAAAATTGGACAAACTTGTGAGCACTACAAATGAATATTTCAAAGACAATTCTAAAGTTTTATCAAGCTTTAATCGCTCTGTATATTTACAACACAGTAGTAAAGTTTTGGCAAAGAAAACTGTCATGATTCTTATGGTCTTCTCATTAGCATTACAGTATATAAACAATTGCATAGGACAATGCAAGGCACAGTGTCATAAGTGCACTTAAACGGAGTGAAGAATCAAACTCTATGCTACATTAAAGCAAGTGAATGGCGGCTCATTCTTCCTCTCTGTGGAGCAGGCTTGATTCCTCAGCCTGAGGATGGTCGCTAGCACCTTGCGGTCTCCGGAAAGAAGTCCCTGAGGTCAAACTAAGGAACGACTGATGTGAAGAGCAATCAGAAGTAATCAGTACCAGTTCTGGTGTCCAATAACATGGTCGTCTGAGAACTACAAGTACTCACAGGACAGCTTTTGGTAAGTGAATATGAATGCTTGAACTGCAAGTTTTCAGTTGCTTTGGCAGATGGTTAACCTACACATTTTTCAACACATGTCCAAATCAAAAATGCAAGGGCTACACATAATATTGTCCATATTATTTGACACTTGTACAAAAAACACAGTAGGGAACCACTGTTGTTTTGAAAAGGCCACATATTTAACTGCGCCATGATCAGCGGTGCAGTTTACAGCATGACCACACTACCACTGTTGCCAACTCGCGCAAGATAAATAAGCAACCGCAGCTGAAAAAACAAGCCCAATATATTTTTTGATGATTTATTATCATCAATATTATTTATTACCAATAAATGAACCTGCAACATATTAAACTGAAACCACTCTTTTATCTGAAAAGCAAAAACAGAAGCTATTTTTACAAAAATCAGCAAACTGCAACAAAGTGAGAACAAAAAACTCATCTCCAATCACATGTGAGCAGAATAGGATTGGAGAGATGGAAAAGGAGAAAAACACAAGAGCTTCTAAGGGGAGCTGTAACATAGCCACATATTTATAGCCTACTAAAATATAGGCTATTCAAACCAAATGTATAGGCTATATAGTTTTAGTATTAGTATAGGAATACTTGTTTTTTATTACAGCCCATGATAATTAATACATTACAAAAACATTGTAAAAATAAAAAAATAGGCTAAAAGAAAGTTAACCCACTCCTCTACGTCTACTTCTGTCATCGCTTGGATTACAGCGTCACGCGCCTTCTTTTTGAACGTGATTTTCTCCAATGAGGAGGAGGAGGGGGCGGAACATTTGGCAAATTATGCTGCAGCACTTATATTATTGCACTGGTTGGCTATTAACTGTGAGCAGAGTGTCAACCAATGCATTGGAGAATACGGCGAACATAAATAAAGAAATGAAATTGCTTGTCAGATTCCCCTAACAAGCAACCATATTTTTCTAAATAATCCCAAAAAACCGCAACCCGCGACCTGGGAGTTTTTTCACGCAACTTTACAAAAAAAGAAGCCCAAAGTCGCGTATAATACGCGGACTTGGCAACTATGCACACTACATGCCCGAGGAAAAAAACAAGTCTGAAGAACAAAGCCATTTGTGTTTGAGCTGATCTTTAAAGGGGAAAATGAGGGGGTGGCTTCAGAATAGAGCAGTTAGACAATGTATAAGCCTGGTCCTCAGTAAACACATGAGTACTTCAGCTGAAATAGAGAGTGATAGGGTGATAGTGATTTTTTTTCACAGTATTGGATCATGTGGAGGACTATGAGTGCCACAAAACAATAATGATAATATATATATATAAATATATAAATTAAAATGGCAATATAAATGGAAATCACTTTTTAAGCATGTCAACATATTCTGTTACACCAAATACACAAAATAATGATCTTTAAAAAAGCATTATATGACCCCTTTAAAAAAGTAGACCTTTGACATTTAATTCATGTTTAAAATGAAACTAAAACCATACAACAATACAGTGCTGCAGAGATGTATTTTTGTAGGCAAATGTTGATGGGTTTTTGTTTAAATGTCTACAATAAGGTCTGTTATGAACACAAGCTCAAGATATTTTCCTGTTTTATTCATAAAATACACCAGTAATACCCCTTGTGGCATTTTTAAAGCTTTTACTTGTCTTGAAAAAGGCAGTTGCTAAAAAGTGGCTAAATGAGACTACAGAGGTTTTCAGGGACATTAAACACCATCACGCCAAACAGGAAAACATGTCTACTCACTAGTCTGCTTTTACAGCCTCAGTGTGTTTAAAATCACGCTTTTGGAAACGACTTTCAGGGAAAATGTCACAGCTGTAAATTTCCTTGAGGAGGTTTGGCATCACAACGGTTTTGTTTCCAGGTGCACCATTAAAGAACGCAACACACACGTCTCCCAGAAATCTTGTAGAATTAAACTAATCACATGACGACTTAAAAAACTCCCAAAGTGTTTCCCATTTTGTGTGCCTTATTCATCAGACATTCAGCCAACGTTCCATGGACGTGATGTCTGAGGCTGAAACTAGAGTAATGCTATCTTCCAGGTTACTCTGTAACTGTTTTAAATTGCATTTTAAAATTGCAGCTGGCAAATGGATTAAGAAAAGCAGTGCTTCATGAAAATACAGTTTAAATGTTGCATTTAAAATGATTTATTAATATTTAATTTGTTACATTTAACTACATTTTTAACAATGAAATAAACTTTAAAATATGTTGTAATTTAAACATGATTTATTTATTTATCTATAAAGATTTATCTATCGATCGATTTAAATTTTTGAATACATTGGTGATTGATTTCTTCATTTTATTTTAAGTGGCAAGTACAGTTCTCCATACTTTTAGTCTTCCATCGGCTCATTTATGAAAAATATAACTATTACAACACCATTATATGGCATCATTGTTCTACACCTACACTGTGTATAGATATAAAGGTCTGATGGCTTACAAAAATGTGACTAAGTACACTTCAGGGCATCTCAGTTTTGAAAACACAAGGAAATATGAATGATTCATGGGCTAATGTTGTCACGAATATATAAGTATAGTGTACTTGACTGTCAATCTTTTTAATGAATAATACATTATTTAATGTATCTTTGGATGTGTAGTTCTGTAGCAGCTTATCAGTGTTATTTGAAGTTGCTCATTTTGAATGACCTAAGGATTTGTGGTAAAGATGCATTTCTTAATCTCGTCTCTCTCTTTTTGTATGTTCTACATCTATTTATGAGTTGGCCGTTCTCCAGAGAATTTCCCTTATTAACTACTAGCTCGAACTGCTGAAGCATTGACTCCAGAAACAGCGCAATATTGATTTGAGGTGACTGAGAGAAAGCCAGCTTGTACGGAGGAATGGATTTTCATTTTTTTCATAAGCCTTGAGAAACCCTATAATGTAGTGGTTTTAAAAAAATCCAGTGACCCAGAGCTGAATCTGAAATGTTTGATTGGCGATTGGCGACATCGTGCCACATTGGTTCAAGTAACCGCAGTCCCATCTGAGACTTCTTTGGCTTGAGAAGCGAATACTGTAAGGCAACGTGGGGAGAAATGAAGGCACTTGTTTTGGACAGTGTAGCTCTCCTCGAGACACACAAACCGAGGGCAAGGCCGCTCATTGTCCTGAGGGACAACAGGCGGATGGAGAAAGGAAGGATGTACAGCAGACTGGAGGCAGTTTAGGGTCTGTTACTCTGCCCAAAGCTTTGGAGGAGAGTGGGCGTTCACAGTTGGAGATGTATTTTCCTCACACGATAGCACAACAGCTCCTGCAGGCCGCGCAGCCCCGTTTTTGTTTCTTTGGGCTGAAGATTGTCAGGATGGCCTCATCAAATACTGTCTTTAGTCCCTTCTGAGTCAGTGCCGAACACTCTAGATAGCACTGGGCTCCAATCTGTGGACAACAATATACAATTTTGAAACTATTTCAAGCAAAAACGGTCCTTGAAACAAAGTAAAAAAAAGTGGCCCTCATTGCATTGTTGGTAAATGTTGGCAAATAATTATACTGTTATGCAAATCAGTACCCTATAGCACTTTTTACCAGTCTGGTACAGTATCTGAGACATCTATTATAAAATATGCATATAATGCTATTTTCCTTGTATTGCATGTTTTTGAATACAAAATAATTGTTTATTCTCTCATTTATTTAAATTTATGCACTGTTGGAAACTACATCCTGTTTAATGAATGCCATCCCCCTGTGCAATGTCAGCAACTGCCAAAGTCCTTATAAGAGAATATTCCTCATGGAAAAAAGAGAATAACTTATAAGAGCAATCTTACCAAGCCAATAAAACTGATGCTGAAATTGTTAAACAGATGAGTGGAAGTGATAGTAATGATCAATCATGAAAACAATTGAAGTTTAGTAACAACACAAATGTCAAAAGGCTTCATTTTTATTTTTTAGATTTGGGATAGTGTCATTTTTATTTTAAAATTGTTAAAAAATTGTGAATAATTCTGAAGCCAGTGCAATTGTTATTGCTAACTAAATCTGTTAAGTCATAATTAAAAATAAAGCAGAAATAATATAAAATTATAAATATTAGATGGAAAAACTTATTTCAGTTTGTTGCCAAGGCAACATTTCAGATTTTCATTTAAGTACTAAAAAACTGAAACGAAAATAAGTTAAAGCTCAAACATAAATATTTAAAAATACAAAACCTAAAAATCACAAAAGCACATATAACGAAATTACTAAAAGTAAAACTGAAAATATAAAAATAAATAAAATATTGATAAATACTATAATTTCATATAAAGAATACTACAATATCACCACCTGACACTGTACATAGAACAATTCAAAGTAAAATATAAATAGATAACAAAACTGCTTATCCATAATGCTAACACAGATGCTAAAGCTAATTTGGATGGGTCACACAAGCACAGGATAGAAAGTTATCGACCTCTCATATCAAGTTCTTTATGTCTGTTTTTTATGTTTAGACATTGTAATCTGTTGCAATATATATATTCTAGGATTAAAACTCTAACAACTGGGGTCGCATGAGATGGGTATTACAGGGATGGCTGATTCTGTGATGCCAGTTTAGACACACAAGAAACGTAAATAGCTGGGCTTTGGTTCAGATGCATCAGGCTGTATATGACTATGTGAGTTTCTTTTTGAAGAATCACTGCAATAAGCCAAAATCAAAGTCATTAAGGTGGGCTGACAGTGACAAAAACTTCCCAACCTGTGGTTTCTTGTAATTTCAAGTCGGTGCCTGCAGCTTTATTTACAACATTATTCAAAACAGGCTGTAAATTATGCCATTGAACGTGACTGTGATGCAAAAGGAGTTTGCATTCAGAGTGATCTGATGCATGGCCACAACGCCATTTAGTAATGTTTTTATTACAGAGTTTCAATGTACGGTAAATCTCTGTGCCATTTCTATATTGATGAAATTAGACTGCCTTTAGAAGGGGAAAGTTGAAATTAACCTAGTGAAAAACTTGATTTTTGTGTCATGACTCGATCATCTGGTTAAAACAACTGCTATCTGGTGATGTATGTCGAACTTCTCCAATCATTTTGTCTGCTGAAACCCCGCTCCTTTCTTACAATATACTGCAAGCTCTCATTTAAATCTGCCTCCATCCAATCAACAAATGACGGATAGAACCAAGTCCTGCCCTATGTTTTTTTCAGAAATCCGTTTCACTTGGATATACATTAATATGGAAGAAAAGATCTGCTTCTGATACATTGTGACTATATAGACTTCAGAAGTGTTAACTCACTTGTCCAGCAGTATCGTACAATCCCAGTAAGTGCTGCCTCCCAGATACTGTTACATTCACTGTAAAAAAGAAAACAACAACAAAAAAGTTACATTATTTATGCATATCAAACAGCATAAAACAGTGCAGAATATGCCTGTAAAATGTGTGTTTGTCCAGCAGTGTTTCTGCTCCTGCTGTATCACATCTCTCTGATGTACTTCCAGAACTCTGGACCTGGTGTTTGGTTGTGGGTGGGAACAGAGGTTGATTTGGAACAGGACAGCTGTCAACAGCAAGGGGTGGCCAGTTTTGGAAAACAGGGAGGGAAGAGCGGTGTGTGTGCTTACATACATATTTTATTCTGTGTTGTGGATGATGAGGGGGAGAGAACGGCTGTGTTGACACAACTAAAAGGAAAAAAACCCAGACAAGCCAATCTTTTGTCATCAAACAACACACAATAAAAGACCACTGCTGAGACCAGGAGAACAGCTGGACTCAACATTTCACTGAGGTCTCAAACAAACCGCAGATTTTAGTCCGCTGTGTCCTCACTCTTCCCAAACTCAGTGCTCTGAAAGTGGTTTGATAAGGCTGATTAAAGGAATGTGAGCGTGAGAGAAGAAAGAGGCTGTGACGTGAAAGGTGGCCCTCACCAGATTCTTCGGGCCTCAAGCACCTTCTGAGACACACTGAATTACATTCAATCTTCTCAACCCCGTGAAGGCCTGGAATACTGATGCCTGGGACCACAAAAACTGTACAGAATATTTCATAACCCATCAACTGTACTGAGCCAGATACCCATGGATGCTTCCAAAATGACCAATAACCTTCCTGTCAAAACCAAAGCACGTCCTGCAAACTGTAGATCTGGCACCCTTAATGAGTCAAGAAGCTTCTGGAATAGGAGAAGATGGACAACTACTCCAACGTCCCTTGAAAACAAGCCCAGCAAAATGTTCAGAAGAAACCCACCACAAATGATTCAGATAAAACACTCCAATTTTATGGCAATACAAATATGGCAATACAAATTTTGAGTACAGATGAACACCACTGACTCTAAAAATAATCAGGTTCTCCAATAGAGTTAGTCTTTTATCCTGCTGCTTTCAAACATAAAAAAATAATAAAAAGCACCATAAAAGGGCTCTAAAATGGTCCATACAACTTGTGTGCTATATATTCCAAGTCCACTGAAGTCATATTGTAGCTTTGTGTGAATATTGATGTCCAGTTCATGAACAAATCAGTTGATTCAATTTACAAAACCATTCTGGTTTTTCCAAATCCCCTTTCAAGGAAAGTCAGTTCACTTTGTGGCCATATTTGCAATGCCTCTGGCAGCTATTTTGGGCATTCAAGACCAACTCTTATCTGCTTGAATGGAGACATTCCAAAAACTGGTCGCTAAACTCACATTTAAATAACATTTCAAATAAGCAACAAAATCTGACATGAACTATACCATTAATATAGATTATTATCAAACAGCATTTAAAAAGTATATATTTCAGGTTGGTTCAGCTAATGCTCATGCAAGCTCGCATCTCAGCACACTGACTGATTCCATGGAAACCAGAGGTTGTAACAACAGCTGCAGTGACGCGATGACTTTACCAATTGGCAAGTATTCCACCATATTGCGAGTGCAGTACTCCACTCATAGTTATACAAGTGAACAATCTTGGTATATCCCGTCTGAATTGTGCGATCCAGTTCTTGAGTCAACTCACTGATTCGATGATCCAGTTCCAGTATTTAACAGCTCACTTGAGGGGAAGATTTTCATGGAATATAAAATAAAAAAATGTATTCTTACCATCACCATCATATGATTTCAAAACACTAAGAATGTACCACAAGTCATATGGACCACTTTTATAATTTTATGGTGCACTTTTTACATTTTAAATATTTTTTGATACTTTTTCTTCCTTTTATTTTTTTTGATTGTTCTCCAAACAGGGAACATTTTTTTAAACCACTTAAAAAAAGCTAAAAGTTGGTTCTTAAGTAGGTTGTTTTGTTGATGAATTTGTATTACGTACTTCTTTATTTGCGACTGTAAATTTTTGTAAATGTGGAATTTTATTGTAATTTTTGTATTTATAATGCAGGGCCAGTGTACCTGTTACCGGGAGTGAAGTTTGTGCTTTACATCAAGGACCACAATGGAAATAAGTTTTGTTTTAAACTTTATTGTGTTATCCTTCACAAATAGAGTGTATTCACTACTTTTTTGTCAAATAAACATAAACATAAACACTTGATATACTGAATGCATAATTTCAATAGTTCTAGTGTCATAAATATAAAAAGCTAAAAGACACTAAAAACCCTAAAGCAGTTCTTACACCAGCTTAACTGTTTCACTTGACAAGGCATAATGTTTGTTTCATAAATTACGATTACAAAAAGGGTCTATGCCCTTTTAAAATTCAAATGAAATTTTCAGTCATATCTTACACCGCTTTAAGCGATTGCTAATCTCAATGCTAATTTTAACAATCATGTGCTCAATACTGGGGACAAAGAGACAAATACAAAGTAGCACTAGCTCTAATGCCCCTAGCTTAGCCTCGTGGAAGTACAGGGGGTCACTGAGGAGCCGTCAGTGGTGTCTTTCTGAAAGAAAGGAGTGAGGCATTGCAGCTGTAGAAAACCAGCCAAGCGGTGATTTGATTAGATGTGCTTAGAAGTTCTTTTCCTGTAGACTATGAAGATGGACCAGAAACAGTGGCCTTGAGTCTGTCACTGTGTATCAGCTGTTCTTGACAGGTTCTTTTACCAGCACAATTCTTTTCTTTTCTTGGGGCTGGGCTAAATAAGGAGACTAATCTTTGCCTCATTTACTGATTCTCTGACTCTTTCTTTGCCTATAAATACAAAACCACTAATACAAAACAAGGCTGGGGTGATGTGAGGTGAAAGTTTGAGAGAAGTAGAGAATTCATGTCTGAGAAGGTTTGGTGGCTGTGAAACAGGCTCTCAGCTGTTCTCTCCGGTCAGCTGCTTTTCCCCATGAGGCTCGAGCTTTCTGCAAACCACAGCCCCCATCCTGTGGCCTGAAGAGAAATCAATGTTGTGTTACAGTCTCACTCAAGCCAGACCCACTGTTGTGGAACGTTATTTGGGGCGTCAGAAGCCCACACACCCCTCCAGGCCTCAACATTCTTCAGTCCTCTTTTCTCTTTCGCATACTGGCCTGTGACATTGAGTCGGCCACTATATCTGCATTCAGTGAGCTTTAGCCTATAAGAACAGTACAGCGAATTGTATAGATACTCACATGGTAATAGCAAGAGACTGCAAATTTAATTTAGACACTTTCCATTCCAGCACCAGTGCATTAGGTCTCAAGTGATAACCATTTACTGTAGATGCTTTCACTGCTCACTCACAATTGACACCCATTCTTCCATGTTGGACTGTTGTCCACCATCCATTCCCATAAAATTGTCTTTTAGCAATAAATGCATTGGCATCTTTGATCTGGTACTGGAATCTGGTAATCAGTGCATTGTTTGTGTACCATTCAGAGTGCAATCGCAAACTGTTTTATGTCAGTAAAAGGGCCAATGCCACCAAATATAATTTATTTATTTTTGTCATCATCTGGTTGAAATGTTTAGATTTTTTTTCCACCATGGCAGTCAATCTTGGAAATGTTTGTTGCATACAAACTTAATTTTTGAGAACAACGACTGTCAGATTTGTCTGAATGCTGTTGTGTACCACACTGGCCTTTTTTAGATCTGAATATAAGAAAGTAAAATTAAAATTATTTGAAATGTTTTTAATTAGAAAAGTAAAGTTTGTCAAGATGGACTACAAATGTTGAAGATTACAAAGCCATTTAAAAACAGACTGACAGACAGACCTTTACATCAACATGACAAATATATCCACTATGCTCTTGCAGTGTTGTGATTTATAAATAGGTTTATATGTTTTTCAAGTGGTTGGCACTTCTGAAATGTGATTTTTTTTTTAAAGAAAAAGCTTGCACTACTAGTGTTTCTTTGAAAGGCATTGGTGGGTCAAACTGCAAAATAAGCCACTTAGTTTTATCCTCTTTTCAATTCCTGTTGCTACAGCACTGTGCTTGCCAGAGGGTCTATACATAATCTATAAACATTTTGCATAGCATAACTAAAAAAAACATTAATGTGATTAATCTTGTATTCTGAAGCCAAAAGAATCTGTAAGGCCCTTATGCGGCACTCACTATAAGACTGAGCATTTGCTTGTCATTGAACGTTATGTCACAATACTTCCACTCAGCAAAACATTAAATGAGCTTGACCACTCACTCCACTATGAATTTTAATTTAATTACTTATTATGAACTCTTTCTAGGTTTGTATGAGACACTTCTGTTCAATGCCATACTCAAAAATATTTACATTTAGAATATTACTTGAAGGGACAGTTCACCCAAAAATGGAAATTCTGTCAGAATTTACTCACTCTCATGTCATCACTATTATGTTTTGGGCCTAGATGATCTAGAACAAAGTCAAGTGAGCTATAGCCATTATAATCATTTAACGCTTATTTCCAAGTGGAAATTATAAGTTCAAAAGAAGGTTTACTTCTTTCAACCACTCCATTAGACACAACTTTTATTCCTTCCACCAACCAACCACTAACCAAATCTGACATGTTGATACCATTAACCATCAAACCACATTCACAGGATTATGGGATAACATAGGCAGCAAAGAATAAAATATCTTCAAAAACAGAACAAAACTCAATAGAAATTCTCTGAGTGTTTCTGGTTTCCTTTATTAGTATTATAGTAACTATATAATTATTATGGATGTCAGTGTTAATGATACTTCCACTCAGCAAAACATTAAATGAGCTTGACCACTCACTCCACTATGAATTTTAATTTAATTACTTATTATGAACTCTTTCTAGGTTTGTATGAGACACTTCTGTTCAATGCCATACTCAAAAATATTTACATTTAGAATATTACTTGAAGGGACAGTTCACCCAAAAATGGAAATTCTGTCAGAATTTACTCACTCTCATGTCATCACTATTATGTTTTGGGCCTAGATGATCTAGAACAAAGTCAAGTGAGCTATAGCCATTATAATCATTTAACGCTTATTTCCAAGTGGAAATTATAAGTTCAAAAGAAGGTTTACTTCTTTCAACCACTCCATTAGACACAACTTTTATTCCTTCCACCAACCAACCACTAACCAAATCTGACATGTTGATACCATTAACCATCAAACCACATTCACAGGATTATGGGATAACATAGGCAGCAAAGAATAAAATATCTTCAAAACCAGAACAAAACTCAATAGAAATTCTCTGAGTGTTTCTGGTTTCCTTTATTAGTATTATAGTAACTATATAATTATTATGGATGTCAGTGTTAATAAACACAATCTAACTGATGGGCTATTTATTTTGTATAGTTCAGAATATTCTTGCTCATGGTGAGGTAAAGGTCAAAACCCTGTGGTTTACAGATTTGCCAATCCAAGAAGAGATAAAATCAAATGGAAAATGTAGTGGAACGATAATGAAAAAACAAGGTGTTAAATTAGTGATCTGTGCCGATACAACACCAGCTGTGGTGAATGGAGTGTTGCAGCACAAAGAGTTACCATTAATAATGCACAAATGAGTGTTTAATATTTAAAAGTCCTACTTCACTAGCCTGTCCCTGATAAAAAAGAACTATAGCTTTCCAACTGTAGGTATTTTAATATTGACCACGTGGCAATATCCACAATGCAATTTAACTGGATTAGTTGATTTTGTTAAGAGTCTAGTGGGAGCTACACTAGACGATGACTCATCTCAAACACATTAACAGGCACTGTGCATTGGGCCGGGAATGTCATCGGTTTGTTTTGGATAAGGGAATTCTGCTCCCGTCGGATTTATGGACAGAAACCATAGTCCCACATACTGTTGGGTTGAGCTCTAGCTCTCGCAGATTGCAATCACAATGGTTCTGGTGAAAAGAACATAATTTTAGTTCAATCACATATTATATTTGGCCTTATTTAAATGTCTTGAGTTATGTCTTGTAAATTAGTCTGTATGTTTTACAATTAATAAAACTACTAGGTTGTATATTTGGAAAAGTTAAATTATATGAAAATATATTACCTTTTCTAATGTAAAAGTTTTGGGTCAGCATAGATGCACAAAATGAATAAAAAATGACTGTAAAGTACTTTACATTGTTAAAATAATAATAATGATATTAATAATAAAATCAATTTAAAATCAAATTAATTCTGTTCTTTTGAACCTTCTTTTCTTCAAAGAATCCTGAAATGAATGGTTCCACAAAAATATTAAGCAGCACAACCATATCAGTATATTCAGCATTATTAGAATGATTTCTAAAGGATCATGTGACATTGAAGACTGGAGTAATGACTGCTGAAAATTCAACTTTACCATCACAGGAGCAAATTACACTTTAAAATATATTAAAATAGAAAACACTCAAAGCAAACAACAAATGGAGCCTTGGTGACTTTGGAAAAGACTTCTTTCAAGAAGAAAACAAAATCTTTTGAACGATAGTGTATATTAAAACAAAAACATATTCAAAATACTGATATATTCTATTAAACAATATAAATATATCTCCAAATAGCTGCTGCTTGCATTGCTCAGTTCACCATTTAACTATATATTTTGAAAAAAGCAGCTCATTTATTAATTATATATTCACTGATAATTTGATTATTGTATTACCAGTGCTTTCTATATTGCAAACTGTTCCATTACTGCTGAGGCATGAATGAATAAATTCATCGTTTTTCATTTAAGACCAATTGTAGCATAGCAACACAGTAAAGCTTTCAGTGGCCTACAATGGGAGCTCTGTGCTCTTTATTCTACACATTAAGCCACTATGTGACAATTCGCTACTTTATTATGATGCTTTGTCAAGGCCTCTCTCCAGGGTCCTAATATGGCAACGTGATCTCATGATAATCTGTATGTATTTTACGTAAAATGTGGTTCTATAAAACGTACATTTACTTACGTTTTTACAGGCACTAAAACGTACAATACTGACGTATTTTCAGCATCTAAACGTACAAATACTGACGTATTGACGACACCTAAAAATGAATCCTTATGAATATTGAAATCGCGGCATTAATTTTATTAGTTTTTAGTTGTCATATTAATTACCTTGTTTTCAGTTGTATTATTAAATTGTTTGCTCTTACTTATGAAATGATAACATTTCGTTTTGTTGTGATTTCTGCTGCCAGCTCGTTTCCAAGAATATGCCTACATAATGTTAAACACGACTTTAGTTTAAACCTTAAAATAAATAACATTTCTGCAATCGTTTAACCTTTACTTGTCATATAATGTTTACTTTGATTGTCATGGGCCACAAAAGGCGTTTTCTCCGACATGCTGTGACTGACAATAGAACTATAAAATACACCAAAAACGCAACATAATTACGAAATGAAACAATTTTATTAGTGCGCTGTAATCCAAATCTTCCGAATCCATAGGACTGCGAGGAACAGACCCAAATCCAAGCCTTTTCTCGGCGATCTTCTTCTCAAATTCCCAGCAGCGAGTCCAGTGACCGTGAGCAGCAAAGCCCGCGCTGACTGACACGTTCTTTACAAATTCAAATGTTGCCGCTTCAAACGACAGGGTTTACGGCAGGATAAACGAACGCTCATTGGCTCTCGCCTGCATTCGTCACAGATTCCGACATGCCGTATTTCTGGTGAGGTGTGTTTGAATAATGCGCGCGTGCCTTCACGAGTTCACGGAGTGGATTGGGAAAATTATCTGGATAATATTTTTACTTTTGGTACTGCTTTTGACATTTTTGCAATAAATAAATGATTGTAATGGCATTTATCTGTCTGTCATGTTTTTCTTATACTGTACAGAAATGTTTAGGTTTATAGGTAGGAGTGGAATTAGCGACTATAAAAATATGTTAATGCTGTATTGTTACTAAAATGGTTATTATCCTGCGTATTTCGGTCATTTGCGTTTTATCCTTTCATATTCGCTATAAAATGGGTAGGTTTAGGTTTGGGTGTAGGTTAAGGGGTCTAAAAATCTAAATTGCATATTAATAAAATGATAAAAATGCATATTCGCTATAAAATGGGTAGGTTTAGGTTTGGGGGCAGGTTAAGGGGTCTAAAAATCGAAATCGCTTATTGATAAAATGATAAAAATGCATTGATATGAATATCAATTTTGAAAATTTAATTTAATTTAATTTTGAAATGAAAATTTATATTTTATATTAATGATATAAAAGATACGTAAATATTTTTACGTTTTTTAGCTAAAAATACGTAGCGATTGGTACGTTTTAAACGTTGAAATACATCTAAATTGTACATTTTAGCATTAATAAAAACGTACAAAAGTGTACGTTTTGTGCTTGTAAATGTTACGTATTAATACCTACGTATAAACATGAGACCAGGCTGAATACGAAAGTAAGTAATTGAATGGCCCTGGAAGAATATTGTCTCTTTTCTCTCTCAATCTTTCATTCTGTACGTCTCTGTCTATACTTTCATAACATATAGTGTAAATTATGGCCACCTCTAAATGGTGCTTAAGCACTTTTAATTTTTACAAACCATGACTTAAATTTAAATTCACATCTGTTTGCCAGCACACTAAAAATCAAATAAAAACGCCTTTATATGTCCGCTATTCTTTATGACCACTGTTTCATTTCCTTAAAGGTGAAGTGTGTTGTTTATGCACCACTAATGTCACCAAAATTATTATTGTAAAAATTTAAACTGGTTTCCCAAACACTCTCACTGTCTTCCAGTGGTTGGACTGGTTAGGATTCTCAAAAGTCTTGTGGCAAACTTTCAAAATACTTTCTCTTGTGTCTTGGCATGTAAGAAAGTATTTAAACATTAAAAATAACATCATCACACCTTTAAAGAAGACAATCAGCAGATAATTGCAGAAGTGAAATCATTTTTTTTTAAAAGTATAAAAAAGTTATAGAAGTTTAAATTTAGTATAAAGAAAATGACCTGTACTATTTTTTGTATTTTATATAAAATAAATCTAAAATTGCTAATAAATTAAAGTCACATGTCTAAATAAGTTATGTTCCAAATTTGAAGTTGATGTAAAAAAAATGAGGTTCCTCTGAAATGTTGTTATAGCCACCAGGTGACATCCAAACTCCATTGAATTTTTTGATGCATTTTTCTATCACATATGTACAGTATACATTTCTCTCTCAGTATTACTTCTATCACAAAATAACCACCTTTCCAATGATATGTATTTTGTCAAGATTATGAAAAGTTTAGATTGTAAAATACCCTAATACATTTTGTAATGTGACACTTGACACCGCCCACTAAGGGGAAGGAGACCGCTAAAAGATTTCCATAGTAACATAATGTCCAAATTCAAAATGGTTTTCACAGGATGAATTTTGAGTTTGTAGGCTTTTGAAGGATAAATAAATTATGATGATTACTAAAATATGTGATGGGAAAAAGACAATGAAAAAAGAGTCCCTCCAGTGTGATGGTGACAGTTAAGGGGTTAAAAACCATAAGGTTAAAATCTGCTCAGTCAGGCTTTTTATTGCTTTTTTTTTCATTAGGAAAAAGTGCAGATTTGTCACAACGTCAGTCCTAGAGAGCCGCAGCCCTGCAGAGTTTTGCTTCAACCCTAATCAAACACACCTGAACAAGCTAATCAAGGTCTGAAGGGTTACTAGAAAGCTACAGGCAGGTGAGTTTTAATTAGAGTTGGAGCTGAACTCAGCAGGGCTGCAGCTCTCCAGGACCGGAGTTCGCTACCGCTGATTTAGTGACCTCTGGATGGCCTCACTCATCAGCTTAATTCAACCGCAAGAGTTGACTGAGAATTACACTCCCTGAAGATCTTTCCATCTCACTCAACTCCCAAGGGTTTAAAAGTTTTACTCACTCCTTGAATGAGTTCAGTCTGTGCTTTTGTCCTGAGCCTGCACTGGCCAGCTGGAGGAAATTACAACACAGGATACTATTAAAATCTCATAAAAAATGAAAAGAGTTCTTCTTTTTTGGCACAGCCCAGGTAAACATGCCTTATTTGATCATGTGGCACATTAGAAAGAAATGTGCAATAGAAAATCCTTTGACAATACCTTTTTACGCAGTGCTTTGCATCGCGCCACGTAAACATAAACCCATGTCTTCATTTGTGATCGGAGAAACGACAAACAACAAGCGCTACTCTCCACTGCTCAAAACTTGTGTTTGAATCATCAGTGGCAAATCCTTTAAATATAAAAAAACTTACATACAGTCTGTGAGTCAGAACAGCCGGCATTGTAGTCTACTCTACCAGGTTCAGGAAACAGTCCTCCATAAAATGCGTTGCACACATCTGAATATTTGGGTTGAACTGTTCTGGAACAGTGTTGTAAATACAACTTAACCACTGATTTCTAATCGTGTCCTCTTTTGGAAGGCCAAACAAAGTAGTTTCGCTTTCACAATGAAACACATAGTGTCACACACGGCGAGCTTGGGTGAGCGGAGACGGGCGGGCTTGAGAACGGCACGGCCAGCGGATTCGACGAAGGAGCGTCCGGTGGGCTTGCGGCAACCACATGTGACGACCCTGGGCTGGACTCCGCTTCGTCCACGGTGAAAGCCGATCCGGCGATCTACAGCGTGAAGTTGATGTATTTCCTCAGCGACCAGCACGGATCAGCTCTAGGCATGACGAAGCGAATATTGCCCTCTTTTGGAAGGCCAAACAAAGTAGTTTCGCTTTCACAACGAAACCCACAGCGCCTTCACGACATGACGGCGGTGGCAACAACAATACTACAGCGAGAATAAAAGTTACGCCATCTTTCTTTGCGTGAACATTTGGGTGGCATTATGCAAATCTTCCCACATCGTGACGTAGACATGTGGGGGCGTGTTAGAACGAGCCATTTTAGGTAGGCGTGGTTGACTCTTAACTTTTATAAAGAATATCTCATTGGATTTGAGACTTTAGTCTTTGCAACTTTACAGATCGTCTTTATGCACCAAGAGCTTGTAAGAGCATTGCATTTGTTAGACTGCTGCTGACATCTACTTTTGTAGCACTAATTACATTAGTTATTGTGAATTTTTCATGGCTTGGGAAAACTGATAATTAGAGATATTAGCTGCATCTGAAATGGCATACTGTCTAGTAGGTACTATATTGGTTTGAAACTTACTTTTCAATGGTTAAATTTTTTTTATATAGTATGAAAATGGGTAGTGTGAATGAAATTTAGATGTACTACATCCACCATGTTGTTACTTTCACGTGACCTACCAGTGTCCGTTGTGTCCCTTCACTGCCATTCAAAAATCCTCTCCTGTGGCCTCATGGGATAGTAAAGTGTCCATTGATGTTCTCTTCATAATCTCGGCGGATGTTGTAAGTCATCTAGGTACTTTTCGCCAACTGTTTTTTTTCCAATACTATGAATTCGGATACACTACTTTTTTCATGTACTGTTTTTCACCTACTATATTGTATGGAAGGCATGGCCACAGGGCTTGTTTGTATTTCTTCCTATAAGTTCTTTCAAGAAGGTTCTTTCTTTATATTTGTAAGGGAAGTGTCCTGCTGTTCTCAGAGGATGTTGAAGCTGACCTGTCTGTCACTGTGTAATTAGGACTTGACCCTCATGGGATTCTGGGAGCACACATGTGTCATAGGGGATTTTCCCCTGCAGAGAAACCAAAGCCTTTATGCTTTCCTGCAAATGCGTTTGAGTCAGAGAGAACGAGGGGAAAAAAAACACAATGGATAGCAACACATTTGTGACCATAAACCACTTTGGTTGTATATACATTTGTGACCACTTTGGTTCTACAAAGATATAACGCTTAAAGTACAGTATTGAAACGCGTTTAGATTCCGCCTGTCCCTGCGATCAACAGGTTGCGGCACCCACAGCTTGTTGCTATTTACATTATTTACCTCTTGCACAACATAAATTGTCTTTTGACGTACCTAGCACAGTAAGGTAATCGTCAACGACCTTAAAGAGGTTTTAAACACTTATTAAAGTATTTGTGTTTCAATTATTGTTGAATAATGAAAGGATTAATGGCTGACATTGATTTGGAAGCAAAGCTTTCTGCAACGTACTGTTGCTATGGATACCTGTTTATACCAACGCAACTTCTGTTTGCAAAGCGATTTAAATTGAAAACATTGCTGAAATGTGTATATATTGCCTATATTTAAATACAGATAATAATACACCCTTTTAAAATTCATTAGGTACAATATATAATTATTATTAACCTAAATTAGGGGGCTCTGACCCCCAAAACTATAATTCGTAACGTTACCCTGTTTCTACTTTTTAGTCTGTGGGCCTCAATACTCGCTCTGACAGTTGATATCTCCTCTTTCAGATGGCTATTCTTGGGACAGTCCCCTACCCGACTGTAGTGGGGGGCGGATTAGGTAGACATACTGTAAACTACACTTCATAAACAGGGATTTCAGTTGAATGCTGTGAGCTGAAAACCATCTTACCTTAATTTATTTATATAGCGCTTTATACAAAACATCTTACCTGCGTAGTGATCGAATACAGTGGGTACATATTCCTCGGGAAAAGCATCATTTGCGTAACTCATCAGCAAACAGGTTTTGCCCACAGCTCCATCGCCGACCACAACACATTTCAACATCTTTTTGGCCGCAGTATCGAGAGGATCTCTGTTACTGCCTCTATCCTCAACCGCTTCCACTGCATTCTGCCGACTTTTCGAGCTGAGAGTAGGCATGATAGTTGGACAAGTCCAGAAACTATAGGCTATTCTCCTCAGGTAGCCAAGTCTTCGGTCGACGAGAAATCTCAGTCTTTGAGACGGTAGTCTTCGTGTGACCAGAGTTTAAACACTCGAGTTGGCGTGTCGAACGGTGCGCAGGCAAATCCGGCAAGTAGGTGACCCACGCTTTAGCGCGCTCTTCCAAAACAATCCCCCGCCATCGACCGCAGTTTCATGAAAACTCACGAGAACTCCTACAACTTGCATTCCGATAGCCTATTTTACATGTTCATGGTCCGACCTCGAAACCGTTTGTCTGTGGCACCGGTTTATTTCCTTCGTACTCCAAACAGCTTTCCACATTCGCCCCTACGCGCTACGCATCGTCAGTGTCAGGAAATCATTGGTTTCATTGCGAATTCCATATTAGGCAGGAGTGGGCTGGGAACAATAGGGGCTCTATCCACAGCCTACTCAGACAGGGGACTCCAGCGGCACAGGAGGGGCTAATCTAACTGCATTTCCCAAAATATGGCGCCACAGAGAAGGATGGCACGAGTTGGATTTTCATTCATTCATTCACTTTCTTTCTTTCTTTCTTTCTTTCTTTCTTTCTTTCTTTCTTTCTTTCTTTCTTTCTTTCTTTCTTTCTTTCAATCACCATCAAGCTAACAGCAAATTCGTTTTTCAAGCTAACATTCATTTCCCGATTTATAATTCAATAATCAATAGCCTAATTTATATAGCCTATATTTTTTGATTTATGATTTTTTTTTCAGTGTTCCTATTTTTTATAAGGCGGTACTCTCGTGATGAAATGCACTTTAACCTCATATTAATTAATGTGAAAATTTGTTGAATAAACAAGTTTTATAAAATATTCACGATGAACCTTCCATGTGTTGTATAGTAACTCACTTTAACTGTTAAATTAAATTTAATTCTAATTCGCGCGCGAAAGGCACCACCTGTTGCATGTGTTGCATCTCCATGGCACCGGGCATCGCGCTCGAGATTCCTGTGCCAGTCAATTTTTAATTGTTACTGCTCGCGAGTGCGCAGGCGCCAACCAGGGGAGCGCGGAGCCTGCAGAACTGCGAGCGCTCCGTGGTACAAAGGACCCATACCAGTCAGGCACAGCGCAGCGCAGCGTTACCATGATCTTCTCCATCCCACCGATACATTCCCATCCCGCCTGTATCACTTTAACGACCAGCTTCCAGCAAGTCCGCGAGCCTGACCGACACTGCCCGGCCGCAGAATGCACGGGGGAAAAAGAGGACTGGTGGCACCACAGAACACTTTTTTGGAAAATATTGTCCGTCGCTCAAGTGGTAAGATAATCGCTTTCTTCAGATTGCAGTACCTGACTTTTTTTCTAACTTTAATTGTGCCCAGAATTATGCGTAAAAGTCAAGCTCGTGAGTTTATTTCCATAAAAATGGGAAACCTACATTTTTTTCTGATCAAAGTAAGATTAAATATTTAGATATGACGCACCTAAAGTCACTTCTACATAGGCTAATCTTCTTTATTGAGTGCTTAATAAAACATTAAAAACAGAGAGCTGCAAAACAGAAAAACAGCTAAACTTGATCGCTCTATTACCTTAATAATAGTAATTAAACACAGTTAACAACACATTGCTCAATCGCTTCTCAAAACATTATCTTTACTATTGCTATCCATTAGGCTATCAGCATTAATGTATTAATGCATCAGTAAGACTTGATTATTTTATGACATCAATAACCTACAGTCGGGATGAATCTCGCGTAATCTCAAAACGTTTATTTGCGTCAATTGACGCATGTAAAAAAATGCGTGGATTTTTTTGTGTGTGGAGTCACACAAACAACTATTTCGTCACACAAACAACCTTTCTAGCTTACTTTTGTTCAACTTTAAACCAAATATTTAAACTGTTACATGAAGTTTATTGTGGTTAAATGGATATGTGACTATAAATAATATATATATTTTTTAATATTTTGTATTTTTAAAAATGTATTTATGCTGTGTAATCACTTTTTAACAGTGTATATTTTTTATTTTCTATATTTTTATATTATTATTATTATTATTATTATTGTTATTATTATGATTAGCTACTAATATCCAAAGTCAAAGAGGCTCTAGAATCATCCTGGGTTTATCTGCATGTTCAATGCTCAGGTGTTTGCATCATCAAATTATTTTTGATCATAGCAAAAATTTGCTGTGGATCTTCTCATGTATGGAAGGCGTGGCGCCTGTGGTGTGAATTGCAGTCATTTTGTCTCACATACATTTTCCATGTGAATCTGCCACAGGTTCTGTAGGAGGTTGTGTAAATGGACCTCACCAGCAGAGGTCACACATGATTACTGCATCAAAAGCTATTAACGTCTCTTCTCTCGGTTTCACATAAATACACAAACTTAAAAGTTGGAGACACAAATTTGGGTATTTTTGTATACATTAAGACCAGATAGTTCTTTCTAATGAACTGTGTGTGTTTATGTGCTAATGTGGTGCTCTCTCAGCTCATAATACCATGCCCTGACAACTGCCGTGGGCAGCTCTCTGACCTCCGAAGGTCTCCGGATCTCCCACACACTCTTTACTAAATCTGACGCAGAGCTTGCGTCTTTTGAGAAAAAAAGGCTCCACATTGTTTTTTATAAATTCTAATCAGTCATTGGAGTAAGGAGATGCTAATATTTGTATTCTGTGAGCTCCACTGTCACTGTGATCATTTTAATGTTTAAGTGATGCAGTGAGTGGAAGAATTTCGAATTCTAGTGCAGATGAAGTTGTTCAGCAGATCTCATATTGTTTCTGGATATCCTCCCCTCATCCCATTACTAATTCAAATATGCTGACAGAATCTTGAATTGGCTGGATAATTGATTCTTGCGTTTAAATTTACATTTGTTTTCTTGTCATAGGCTTTTTAAATAACTAATTTAATAACTAATAACTAATAACTTCCTATTTAAGTGCATGCATTCTATATTTGGATGAATGAACACTTTTACAGCCATCAGTACAAGGCACAAGTCAAAGATAAAGTCAGGAGGAGTCAAGAAGTATGTATTGCCTGTCAAGAATAAAAATGAGAGGTTGCATGTTATTAAAAGACAAGGTTAGTGTCTTCCTTCCCACAATTTCACCAAGGTACATTTAAAAATGTATCTAAAGCCTGTGCCGATATGCTGCCAATGAGCTGCCAGCTCCAACTGAGGCTCCATGCTGACAGTGGTACAAATTAAAATTTAGGAGTGAAGAATAAATAATGTATGGATGATGAGCATTCCAAAATTCTCCTTGTGAAACGTTTTGGAATTGTAGAGTTGATAATTATTTACAATCTGATTATGCAGCTATAAAAAGCCAATAGTGTGCAGGTGGTAAATAAAGGATGTGTAGTTAAGGTCTTTTATGAATTTTTATGAAAGGTCTTTATGAAAGGTCTTTATGAATTTAGTGGTAGTAAGGTATAAAATAATATATTTTTCAGAAAGATTAGACGTGGTTTGGTTTGACTTCAAAAAACGAAAAGTAAAAAACACCACCTTTGTCATTTTCATTGAAACACAGAAACACCCACAGGCTTTAAATTGCACTTGGCAGGAAAGTTGAACAGGGCATAATAAGCCATGCTATCAAAACTCTGAATTATTGTCAATTATGTAATAGCCAAAAATTATCCAGTCTCTGAGCATAATTCGATCAAGATTTTAAATTGCTCAAGCAATTTGTTTTTCATATACCTCTTATATCACCATACGCAGCATGTCTACCTCAAAATAATGAAGCCTTCCACAAATGCAGCTGTTGAAATGGTGTAGGAGTTTCTGAGGCTTTGTGTCTCTGTCCCTCATTTACAACTCAACTCCTCCCTGTAGGTCTTCTCCTTTGTTTGCGGACAGCAGAGTTTGTTTGAGTTTTGCCAGCCCACTTAGGGGAATCGAGACACACAGCTGGGGGGTAAACAAAGTCAAAAATTTCATAAAGCTTTTTACCTGTACATATCATTGTTAGAACAGCAAAAGCAGTGCATATTTCCCTCCAATTTTCTTATGTAAGTAGAGAAACAACTGTGCTGAGATTTAGTGTGTTAGAGAAACTTTTTGTAGTCAGCTTGATGTTTGGCTAATCAATGACAGCAGGGTTCTCACTGACTGGGAAATTAAATGATTTCAAAAGCACTTTTTGATATTGAGGACAGCTATACTGTACTAGCATTGAAGGCTGACAGTTCAGAGGATAAATTGCATGCATATAAATTGCATATATATGCAATGGTTCCAGTGTTTTTTTCTTATTATTATTATTTTAAAATTATACTATTTTTTATGTTATTATTTTTATTTTTATTGTTGTTGTTTTCAGTATGCAGTACTATACATTTTCTCCCGTTCTTATACTCATTTATTCTCTCTCTTTTACCTCCTTAGAACTGTTAATTTGCGTATGGGGTTTATGCAATGTACCATGGCTCGTTTGAGCATGGCTGCCCCCGGCCATCCTCAGCTTATTCTTTTGTAACGCTTGTCACATTGTAAGGTGTACAGGCACGCTACACATACTCTCAAAGAGAGAAATACACACACACAGCAAAGGGATTTTAAAATACAGTTAAAAAGAGGAATAAAATAAATGAGACTGAGTACAAACATATACATTAGCAATAAACAATTAAAGGGAAGCTAGAAGAATCGATAAAGTTACCAAGTTTCCGTGGTAAAATTAAACTTTTGAGAGAACCAAACATCACAACAGTACAAAAATACCATTAAGGAAATCACAAGACTAGTGCCAGAGACATGTGATGAGATATGAATGCAGATTAGAAAGTCACAGATGTAATGAAAGTAATACCTTACGTTAACCACAGTTTACCAGAATGGAGAGCTGGTTGTGTTTTGTGTTCACTAAACCAAAGGGAACCAGTATCTGATGTGTATCTAAACTGGAAATGCTCTGTCTTTCTTACTTGCTTAGGATCCATATTGGCCAACATAAAATCGTTTTCACAAAGATCACAGACACTAAGAATGGTGTACTCCATGTAAATATAGGTTTATCCTAATAGGATCTGTTTATTCTTCCACTTTCCCTGTAGTCATCCTTTCACCGAGAAGCAGGTGCACCAACATACTTCCACGTAGACAGTGCAAGAATACATACCAAGCAATAGCATCACATACACTGAAAAATATGAATGCGTTATGTTAATAGATCCAAAAATAGAAGTATGGTTGTGCTTGTTCAATGTCATTACTTCTCATTGCAGTGATCACCAGGAGTAACATGCAGATGAGTGCAGGAAAGACACTTTGTACCTCCTAATGGCACCAGGCCTACTGATGGGAGCATTTACTTGGGGATTCATTTATTGCAGACTCCAGTTGCACCACCATCTTTTTTCTAGCCTATAAGATTGGTAGAATGTATCTGACAGCCCCCTCAGAAAGTACAGGCTTCCCTGGTCTTTCTGCTACAGCATTGCTGTGTTGTCAGTCCAGTCCAGTCTGCTGTTTGATTGATTTCCATGTTTTTGTGGGTCTGTACCATCTCTGTTTTTCCATCCTGGAGGGTAGCTGTATGAAAATCCACCACCAGCTCTACTGTCTGTTTTGTTTTGCTTTCTCTCATCTTGATTACTGATGGAGACTGAATTAGCATATAACTAAAACTAAAAAGTTTAAAGCAATAAAACAAACAAAATGCCATTCCAAACTTTTTTCTGGGGAGCACAAAATGAGATTTGTAGAAACTGTTTAGAATATACCCAGTACAAATAGATGGGGACCACATCTGTTGAGATCCAAAAAGGCCAAAAAACATCATAAAAATACTATAAAATGATCCATATGACTCAAAATCATTTGCGGTCATGTCCAATTCAAATATGTCGCACTAAACTTTTAAAAGTCAAGGAAAAAGAACAGTGCCGCTGACTATCTACCATTCCAAATCGTCGGTAAGATTTTTGAAAGGTCTTTTTTTTTCTCACCAAGATTGCAATTATTTGGTCAAAAATACAGTAAAAACTGTAATATTGTGAAATATAATTGCAATTTAAAATAACTGTTTTCTATGTGAATATATTTTAAAATGGTATTTATTCCTGTGATGACAAAGCTGAATTTTCATCTGCCATTATTCCAGTCTTCAGTGTCACATGAGCCTTCAGAAATCATTCTAATATGATTTGCTGCTCAAGAAACGTTTACTATTATTATCAGTATTGAAAACAATTGTGCTGCTTAATATTTTTGTGGAAGCTAAAAACATTTTTTTTGTGTACTATACTTTAAACTTTTGTACTATAAATGCCAAGTTCACAAGCTGATGTGTCGTTAACGCAAGTTGATGATATTCACAGCGTTAAACTACTTGGCACAAGCTGATTGGTTCATGTTGCAAACGCAGCCAATGAGCTTGCTGTTTTACATTTAAATGGCTGGTTAGCATTCACTAGAGCATTTAGCAGCACACATTCAGTGTTCCTCTGAAACACTCCACCTTCCCCAGCTCCACCTGTATAGATCTGCTACGGGTTGTTATACTGTATATGTATAACAGATCACTCTAAATTGTAATGTAGACACATGCATTTTCTGTAAAGCTGCTTTGAAACGATGTGTATTGTGAAAAGCGCTATACAAATAAATTCGAATTTGAATAAGCTACCTGTGCAGCAGCAGTATGTCTTAAATACGCTCAGCAACATATCGGCATATGTATTGGCAGTAGTAAATTCCTGTACTTGCTTTGCAGCTGCAGCAGCAACAATAATCTACAACAACAGCAATAACCAACAGTAGCAGCAATTTAGCAGCAGCAGCGTAGCAGATCTATTCCGCCAAGACCAAATACATTAACATTGTCATGTCCATTACCATGATAAAATCTTCAGAGAGTTTTCATGATAGAAATGTCTTTACTGTCAGTTTTGATGAATTTAATGCATCTTTGTTGAATGAAAGCATAAATTAAAGAAAAAAAATCTTACTGACCCCAAACCATTGAACGGCAGTATATTTTCTCAGGCTCAAAGCCACATCAGGAAATCCTGATCCTCAGGAGATCTTAAAGTCCATCTGCCCCTGTCTGAACCGTCTCTATATTGGAATTTCTAAACTGTGCGCTTGAGATTGAATCGACAACTATCCTCAAAGCCGTTTGTTTAAGGTAGGATCTTTGGCCGGAGATTGGCAGTGGTTGTTTCCTAATGCATGCCGCGGACATCTCTCCTCTTGCTGGAAGTAATGGAGTCAAATGCTGACACACACAAAGTGTCAACTGTAATTGAATAGAGAATTATAGAGAGATAAAGAAAGACAACGAGAGGTGATGGAGCCAGAGAAAAGGCCACAAATTGTCTGACAGCAGAGACTCTTACACACAGACTTTAATAATCAGAGCAATTTATAAATCTACTTCCCGCTTTTGTCAAATCTGAAAGTTTTGAATCTGAATCATGGCCTGTCTCTCTTGTTGGAACACTGCATTGCAAATGTCAAGGAAAACCTTTTTTCCCCCAGACTACTAAAAATGTGAATGACTTTGAATACATAAAAACAATAATATTCCCCTGGAATGTTGTTGCTACATAAAAACAATAATATTCCCCTGGAATGTTGTTGCTACATAAAAACAATAATATTCCCCTGGAATGTTGTTGCTACTAGTCTGAGAGATTCATCAGAACAAACAGATTTATATTGAACAATATTGCTGACATGCAAGCTCCCATCATGCATTGCAGCATGAATAAATTGTGTGGATAGTGTATTGTTTTGGGTTTTGTTGACCTTATGCTATTGCTGTTATTCATTGTGCGATGATCATCTTTTCACACACTTATTGTGTGTTTATTGATTGTCTACATTATTTTAGTCTTGCCTAGTCAGATGTTTGACGTGTGGCATAAGATCAGCACTTGGTCCTTGTTGCAGCTTTTTGTGACCAAGAGCTTAAAACTTTAACTGAATAAGACTGCCTGAAGCAACCAACCACAGTTTGCTTTCATGTAGCGTTTAGGAGCATGTTTATTGAAATATATATCAGAAAATGGAAGTTAGCAGCCAATCAGATTAGATCTTGCTACCATCAGTGACATTTGTGTTTTTTTCATTTGATATTAATAAATCTTTGCCTTTCCAAATGTTCCCTTTCTTACAGTAATTTACATAAGTTGTGTATGAAGGAGATTATGACAATTAAAAATTATTAAATTGTTAAACAAGTCTGTAGTTGATTTGACAAATTCTTTGGTATCACTTTACAATAAGGTTTCATTTGTTAACATAGTTATACATGAGTTAACATGAACTAACAGTTAAAATAATTCTGCAGCATTTATTAATATTTGTTGATGTTAATTTGAACACTTACTAATACATTATCAAAATCAAAAGTTGTATATGTTAATATTATTTAATGGACCTAAGCTAACATGAACTAACAATAAACAGTTGTATTTTTATCAACTAATATTAACAAAGATGAATAAATACAACAAATACAAGCTTATTGTTCTATGTTATTTAAAGGAACACTCCACTATTTTTGAAAATAGGCAAATTTTCCAACTCACCTAGAGTTAAACAGTTGAGTTTTACCGTTTTCGAATCCATTTTGCCTCAAGTGAGATTATAAAGATTAAAGTCTTTCTAGTCTCAATATTCCATTGATTTTACATGCTGCCAGACAAAACAGCTGTGTCCTCTTATGCCCTGTGAAATTGATGCTCTTTTTGCCTTGGGGTGCATCTGTGCTCTGTGTATTGCATTACTTTATAAAGCAGTCTTTGAATTCTATAAGGTATAGTTCACAAAAGAGATTTTGAAGAATTTTTCAACAATTTTTGTCCATATAAGTTTTAATTATAAATAATTATTTTGTTTTATAATTTTCATTATTGCAGCCAGTGTTGTTATTGTTAACTGAAATAAAAACTTTACTGGGAAAAACAGAAACTAAATTAAAATTCATTTTCATAGCCCCAAACTGTAAATACAATAAAATAAAAATGGCCACAAATTCATGTTTAGTTTTGGATATATGGTATATAATAAATAAATGTTATGCTTTTGTGAACCAGTATTATTTTAGGATCATTGAGATACTATTATAGTTTTTATTAATATTTTGAGTTAGTTTTTATATTTTTCATTTCAGTTTAATTTTGTTAAAGTTTTATAAACATATTGTGTTTTTTTTGCCAAATTAATGACTTTTTGCTTTTTATTTTTAAATATATCTATATAGCTTTTCAATTTAATTTAGCTTAAGTTTTAGTTATTTTAGTACATCAAGTTAAACTAAAACATCTTTATTTTTATATTTTGTATTTTTTCTATGTTATTTCAAGTAACAATTTTTTAATAGATTTCATTTTATTTTTATTAACTATAATAGCCCTGTTACGAGTAAACACAATTTTTTGCACAAAAGCATGGAAATACATCACTACGTCCCCTTAGGGGCTCCATTAAAACTAATAAAAACTGAAGTAAATAAAAAATAGAAATAGACCTAAATTTAAAAAAAAAATCAATAGAAAAAAGTAATTAAAAACATATAAACTACAATGACTTTCATTGCACCACCATTCATTCCACTCATAGAATTTCCTGTATTGGTTATGCTGTGGATGTGACTGTACATGGTCCTGCTCCACTCGCCTGAGCTCCTTTTCTATATTAGTTATTAATGCTTGACTTCTTGGCAGAGACTTTATTAGTCTGAACGTGCTGTCTTGGCTGAGAATGCGATATATCATCAGTGACAGCATTACATGATTATCATATAACCGAGCCCCGATCTGCAAACAGGATCTCATTCTTTTGCATTCTCAGGGAGCACTTCCTCGCAATTGGCCCCTGGTCCGAGGGCAGGGGCCATGGCATGGAGACCACTGTAATGAGTCTCAGCTCTCCTTCCTCAAGGGGACAGCACTTCACTTTATCCTTTCCGCTTCTCTTTTCAACCGGTCCTGCGGAGGCCAACTGAAAGAGGAGGAGGAGGAAAGATAATGGAGACTATTCAATAAAAGAGAGAAGTGGCCACCTTTTTTAATGGCTGTGTCAAATGCCACGTTCTCTCTCTCTCTTTCTCTTTTCCTCAGGGAAGGACTGCATGTGTCCAGAGAGAACTGTAGCTCTGCTGCATTATAAAAGCCTTGTGTGTGTGTGAGAAAAGATGATTCTGTTTGTGGTTGCGTTTATGTGTGTAAGGATTTGTATTGTCACAGACATTTCTGTAACAATTTGTGCTTTGCTTTGTTTCCGGTGCTGTAATGTCCTCTTTGCCTGTCTATTTTTATACCTGCATTGGGAGGCTGAAGTCAGCTGTCTTTAGCCTCACTAAAAAACTAATGAAGACTAGAGAGGATGACTTGGTCATTTTAATGGCACAGTCTCACAGGAACAGTGTTCAGGTTTTTAACCCACCTGCTATGGCTAGACCACCGTGTATCAATTACATTGATGCCAAGACTGCATTGCAGTTCAATTTGTCAAATGAAAGAATGAACTGAGGCAGTTTCCACAAATGGAGTACAAATTAGGGCTTGAAACTCAAGTCTTTTTTCTTTTCAACAAATTGCCATTGAAAGGGAAGTGTTTAACCTTTGGAAAAAAGGTGTCTGGTCATCTAAGATGATTAGATTAAGGCTGTGTTCCAATCAAGCAGATCGGATCATCAGTCAATCAGGACATGTCGCGTTTACACTTGGCAACATCAAGCGACTTCTCTATCTGGATAACCGATCGGATCTCTCTCTCGGGCCGATTGGATGTCTTCTGACAGTTCAGGAGAGAGGGGGCGGGGTTTTGCTTGACGTCAGCCTGTGAATGCAGACATGATAGACATCCCTGTTCGTCTAAGTTTAAATTTTATGTTTGATTGTTTCTCTACGTGTTTCCTGTGAGATGTTTATTAAAATTTATTCCTATATGTTTTCCTTTTATTGTGCAATTCCTTACTACAGCCAAACATGTGACAGATACAACTTGGCTAAACTGACGTGCCAGACGATAATATGAACACTAAATATACTGTAATAATTAGTTATTTATGCACATTAATAAACGTGTTCTCGTCCCATCTCTTATATTTGATTGCAGAGACAAGTTTCTTGTTGGGGAATGCGCAAATCGTGGAATGGCCTATAGTTTACAGTAATGACGGATTCTGCAAGCTGTCTGGTTACCATAGGGCAGAGGTCATGCAGAAGAGCAGCACCTGCAGGTGAGTGGCTCTCCCACCTGTCTATTTTTACCCTGTCCTTATTCAGTAGTCAAGGACAGACAGTGATGTGGTTCAAATTTATATTCGCAACTTTTCAGGCTAAGGCATGCAGGATCCAAAAATGCATTAGTGTGCATCATAACTAAATTATGTGTTTTCACAGAATTACATTATTTTGGATACGAAAAGAGAGTCTCACAAACTTTTCCAGAGGGATTATGCTCGGATAGCAGAAGCTGAATCTATTAAACTGATGCAATGCAGAATATGAAGTAGAGAAAGGACAGAATTTGATAATTTATTATTGTTTTTTTTTGTCTTCCTCAAGTGAGAACTGACCGCTATTTCTGCTAATTTCACTCATCAGACAATTGAGGATGTTTCGCTAATGATTTGGTGAAGTGTTACGGACAGAAGCGTCATTTTCTTACTCTGCTTGAGTTAATGAGTTAATGATGCTAAAACACACTTCTCACACACTTCTCACACCACTTCAACACACTTCTCACATCAGTTCAGCTGTGTTGAGCCATAGTAGAATCTGTGTGTGCTATTTAGCCACTCAGAGAGCGCATTTCTCCTGAGCCATCACTGAACACCTTGTTAGCGCTAAATATGCTCAGTAAGGTGCCAATCATCGGAGCAGAAATAGAAATACCAACTGCAGCGATTTGGCTCTACCTCCATGCAGTTATATAGATCTGCCTACAGACTGTGATATGACTCCAGATTGACTCAGGATTCAAGGGGAATTTTAGAGGTAGAATTGGCACAAGCCTTTGTCAACTAAAGCAATAAGGGTGAGGATTTGAAACTACAAATCTCTGAGTAGTGTAGCATCTGGACCAATCAAACACACAATATATATTTTGTTTGCTATATTTAACAAATACTCTGTAACACCCCTAAGTTAACAAGCCATATGAGGACCTATGGACCCTTCCCCCGTAATGCATCTTAACACCTCAGAGAGACACCAGGTTCCATGGCAACCACGGCTGATAGCACTGGTTTTATTGCTCAAAGGAATGCGAAGTAGAGAAAAGCACTACCTTTTCCATAGGAAGAGACACAATGCACAGTAGAAATGGACTCTTCTCTAATTAATTCATAGAAAAACCTTTCTGTGAATGAACACACATATCCTTCAGGTCATTGTGTATGTTGTCTTTGATATTTTATACTGTTTTATGCAGGCTTATGATGGAACCACTTGTTCCTGTCATCTTGCCTATATGTAATCCTACCATGTTTAGTATCTACGAATTCGTCTTCTGGTGATCTAAACGAGAGTGTATATTATATGTTGGTAAATAGGCAATATATTAGTGTCCTGAGAATCTTTTAATAATTTTGATTCAAGTTCCATTTGCAAATTACCATGCCCTCACACAAAGGGTCATAAAAACTCCCCAGTATCTCAAAACTCCCACTTGAGATTCCGGCCTTTCTCATTGGACAAGCCCATCTTGAGAGGCGTGAATCTTCTCAGACCTTAAAGGCCTCACACCAGTGACCCACCCCTAGTCGGTGGTTTGGTTGAATTCTGAGAAGATGAAGATGTGCGCAAACGCTCCAGGACACCCGAAGTACGTGCCAGGCTTCGGCCTTGACTTTTCCATTCACCAAGATTCTCTGACTCAAACTGGTTCTTTTTCATCAACCAACTTCAGCAAAGATCAACTTGAACCTTTGGACTGCATCAAGCCTTTCTTTCAGACAGACGAGACGTGCAAGTATCAAACTTAGTCTTATTAATTGATACATTAGGTATCATTTGCACCTTTTTACAAAGGTGTGTTTGAACTAAGAATCTGATGTTTCCTTCAGGCGGTAGATCTGCTGAATATGCAAATGGGTCCATAACTTCATATTCTTATTTTCTCTCCTGTTTACTGAGTTAAGCTTTAACCCTTTCCTATACCAACTGTATGCGTGTGTGTGTGTGTGTTTATGTAGTATGTTAGACTAGTTTAATTGTTTATGTAGTTAATAAAGTCTTACTTGTATCACACTTGACGTTGTTCATTGTTTGCTCATAACTGGAATCCCTAATCATGCAGATTTATGCTACAAGCTCTCTCATAAAATGATCCACCACACATTCTCATTCCACGTCTTAACTCTTCTTTGTCAATTCCAATATCTACAAAGGATATTGGGAAGTTGTGGCCTAATGGTTAGAGAGTCGGACTCATAACCCAAAGGTTGTGGGTTCGAGTCTCGTACCGGCAGGGATTGTAGGTGGGGGGAGTGAATGTACAGCGCTCTCTTCCACCTTCAATACCACGACTGAGGTGCCCTTGAGCAAGGCACCAAACCCCCAACTGCTCCCCGGGCGCCGCAGCATAAATGGCTGCCCACTGCTCCGGGTGTGTGTTCACTGCTGTGTGTGTGCACTTTGGATGGGTAAATGCAGAGCACTAATTCCGAGTATGGGTCACCATACTTGGCCACATGTCACTTCACTTCACTACAGCTTTGTCATTTTATATTGAACATTTTTGTCTTTTATTTTTTATTTAAATATTTTGTAAAATGTTAATTTAAAGAATTTTCTGAGTGTCTATGTTTGTTATCATTATTAAATTGTATTATCTAAAAGTCTGAAACCACTTGTAATGCTTCAATTTGGCATTTTGTTTTAAATTTGATGCACAATTTTATTGCAAATTTTATAATCAGCCAAACAAGTGAAAAGTTGAATTAGAAAATGAACATGAAT
This sequence comes from Sinocyclocheilus grahami, assembly GCF_001515645.1. NCBI lineage: Eukaryota > Metazoa > Chordata > Actinopteri > Cypriniformes > Cyprinidae > Sinocyclocheilus > Sinocyclocheilus grahami. The sequence goes on along the minus strand of NW_015506065.1, from coordinate 204,301 downwards.
TTCAGATTTTTCTGTATTTCTCCCAGCATGAACTAAGGACTGTACAAAGATGTTCAAATGATCATTGTCACAAATTTACTTAATTAAAAAAAATAGGACAGAATTATAAATATGTTGTATTTATTCCCCCCCCCCAAAAAAACCTCTTGTATTTTTCCAGGCTAGAATTATAATTTGACTGCCAGATTTTCTATGTGGTCTTAGACTTTTGAACCCCAGTGTCGCCAACTTATTTGCAAACATTTATGAGAACTTCAGTCACTAAAAACACAAGAATACCTTGTATTTTGCTGCTTTCCTGAACTGTTTCAAATGTAATGTTGCCTTCCTTTTACTTAACCTTATAGGGATATTTCCCCCCAAAAATGAAAATTCTGTCATTAATTACTCACCCTCATGTCGTTCCAAACCTGTAAGACCTCCGTTCATCTTCAGAACACAAATTAAGATATTTTTGATGGAATCTGAGAGCTGTCTGACCCTCCCATAGACAGCAAGGGTACTACACGATCAACATCTAGAAACGTAGCAAGGAGATCGGTAAAATAATCCATGTGACATCAGGGGTTCAACCGTAATATTACGAAGCTACGAGAATACTTTTTGTGCACAAAAGAAAAAAAAACACTTTATTCAACAATTTGTCTCCTCCGCGTCACCCTAGCACCATTTTGGAGAGTATCCACTGAATGCAAACAGCGTATGTTGTTCTGTGTCAGCCGCATCACACGGATACATTGTTTTCGTTCAAATCAAAGCACAAACAACGTAGAAAACGAATCCCTGATGTCACATGGATTATTTTACCGATCTCCTTGCTACGTTTCTGGACGTTGATCGTGGTAGTACCATTGCTGTCTATGGGAGGGTCAGAGAGCTCTCAGATTCCATCAAAAATATCTTAATTTGTGTTCCGAAGATGAACGAAGGTCTTATGGGTTTGGAACGACATGAGGGTGAGTAATTAATGACAGCATTTAAATTTTTGGGTGAACTAACCCTTTAAGGGTAAAACATGTCGGAAGTGTGGCTCAGCATCTACTGTTTGTCCAGCCTCCACATGTTAAATAGAGTGGCTGCAGTAACTGATAGCCCGTGTCATCAGCCACTGCCCCTTGTGCACACTCTGTGAGTTAAACTGACAGTGAAAGACAAGGTAGAGTTTGCTGGGCGGATGTGTGTGGCACACAGGTGTGCGCACTTCCCTAAGTCTCTTTTTGTCTTTTTCTGCTCTCTTTGTCTTGCTCATTTTCATCACCTGTTTCTCCCTTTCCCACCCACTTCTCTCATTCTCATAACCTTTTTTCAACTTTTCATCCTTTGTCTCTCTGTCCCCCTGGCAGTTTCATGTACGGCGAGCTGACAGACAAGAAGACAATAGACAAAGTCAGACAGACCTTTGATAACTATGAGTCCAATTGCTTTGAAGTGCTACTCTATAAGAAGAACAGTGAGTATTCCCAGCTACAATTGTTTCACTGTGCCTGCTGTTTCTAGTGGAAAAGTGAAAGTACAGAGATGCAATTGTGTCGATGTAGGATGCTGAATTCCTGAAATGAATGAATATTATTTAAGAAAATGGCTTAATTTTCCCATTTATATATATATATTAATGTTTAGTTTGATGTGTAGTGTTCAGTTTAGTTTGCAGTCTGCCCATTTCTACCAGTTTTAGCCATTCATGTGGATTTGTGGGCTGACTGTGAACATTGATGGGCATTATCATTTTGACAGCATAATCAGCCAATCACAGCGATGTGGAGGCACCTCCTCCTCTTATGTGACTTTTATTATTACTGTAAGATCTCAGTGAAAACACTTTAAGTGTGCTCGACTTCAAGCAGCCCTGCCCAAACCGATTGTGTCTGACTTGAAGCAGTGCATATCGGTTAAAACTTTTTGTCTGGCTACAATGTATTAGGCTGTGATGGATAGAATTACAGTCTTTACAATAGCACGCACTGTATAAAGGTCCTAGACCATATAATTTTGAACTTTTTAAAAACTATTTTGTGGAGTTTTTGAACTTTTTAAAAACTAGTTTGTGGAGTTTTTGTCTACTGATTTTTATTTTTATTTTTTCCCAGAAAGATGTTTAATCAGTGAACAATCAATATGTTATTAAACAACAGTACGATTCATTGAACGCACCTTAGTTTCAATCATCACAGCCTCTTTTTCATTCCTGGCACTAATCTGTGTTTTTATAACTGTAAAAACTCTGTTTGTGTGATTATAATGTTATATTGTGTTAAGTTAATCAATATAATAGTGATAAAAAATATAGACCCCACTTTATTGCTTATTTTGAACTTTCTTCTTTTACATACAGGCACTATATCAAGCAGCACAAAACCTGTTCAATAAAAAGTGTGTCTGGATGTTACATTAAAAATTCAAATAATACATCTAACCTAATTCATTTGCAAACACAGCATGAACGTCGATACAGCCAGCAGAAAGTGTCCGATTTTATGGCACAGTTTTCAACTCAATGAGCTAAAGGGAGGCAAAAGAGGCACTACGTTTCTCTAAAAACGTTCTCACTTTTATGAAAAAAAAGTGTCCTACTTGAAATAGGTTTGGGCATTTAAATAGTGTAGTCTACTCAAGTACTCTGGGAACTGTGCAGATACTAAATATTTGATGTAATGTTTATATTTGTCATGAGTAAGTTTGGTTGTTACATCGCGTTATATTATTTTTTAGCGCTGTTGGCCTGTGGTTCACTTTCTATTTTCACCACAGGTTGCTTGACAAAAAGCTGGGTGCACACTGTACAATTTTGGCCACAATGAGACAAATTTTGCACATGCTAAAAGATTCTTTTTACATATGTCCATTTTTAACAAGTCTGACGTTAATTACAACTAAGATCCTACATTGTGACGATACGCTGTAACAAGTTAAAACAGTTATTTTAAAGAGTCTGAAGAACCCGTGTTCTGTTCCATTCAGTTACGCTCGGTTTAGCTGTCGAGTTGTGTCTGTGTATGTGTGTGCTCTTATCTCCTTACTCTCCTTACCCAGATTCTGTTAACAGTCACGTAATTTATGATCATGAACGATCATCGGCTACTCATGCCCATCCCTAAAAACTTAACATCTTTGCTGAGTTATTTGATCATTTACACCTCGAGGCATCTTGCATTTTGGGCACAATTGCATCCTCTCCACTCTTGAATTTTTCTAATGCAGCTACTATAAAGATAAATCTCCCCATGTTGCCTCTATAAGATAAAGCTGTCCTGTTAAGCTCCAATGTAATGACCCATTAGGCACATGGGTTACACAGTATATTTCTCATATGGGTGAACTGAAAACCTTGCTCTCAATGATCTTCCTGTCTCCCTCCTTTTTCTCAATTCCTGTCTTTCTCCTGCGATTTTTATTCGCCACAATAATCACATCATCATTTATTCTTCTCCTTCCCTTCCTTGGACCTCTCTGCCACTTTCACTTTCCCTCACCATTCTCATCATTTTCATCCATGTCTTTTAACTTCCTGGTCATGACTTCTTTTAAACCCTCAATTCACTTCTCTTTACATACTTTTCATACTTTCCTTTCATCTCACCCTCTCTCCTCTCTCATTGTGTTCATCCGGTGCTGTCAGGAACCCCTGTGTGGCTGTACATGCAGGTGGCCCCCATCAGCAATGAGAACGATAAAGTGGTCCTGTTCCTCTGTACTTTTAAGGACATCACTGTCTTCAAGCAGCCCATTGAAGATGAGACCACCAGAGGTAAGAACTCTAAATCTTATCTTGAGTGTTGCATTTTTCAGACTTGTGATTGAAATTGCATTAAAACACACACACACACACACACACACACACAAAACTTGATTTGACAGTTACATTTTTTTTAAAATTGTGAATTTGACTTTTCTCTTGAAAGAAAACCCCACATGATGTAACACATTTGTCAAATGGTTGCATAGGAAATGCAATCTGGATGAACAATGAGATTTTGTTAGACCTTGCAATATTTTATTATATTCAATTTTAAATGTCAACATCATTTTTTTTATAATTTTCAATCTGTTTTTCTTTTATTGTCCAGTTCAAAGTTTTTACCTGGGAATGTTCTGTACCTGGGAACTAATATTTTGACTTTTAGGTGTCAGAGAATATATCTTAAATTAAGTATATTTTTCCCAAACCTGATAGCAGATTACTTTATTACTTTAAAATTATTTATTTACTTTTACTTTTTACGGTATACATCTAACACAATTTAGTGAGGATTACATTTAAAAGTCCTTAACATCTTTTTTTATTAAATATAATAAAAATATAAATATTGTGTTTATACAATCTACACAATATTTAAGGTAAATTTGTTTATTTACTTATTTTAGGGATATTCAGATATTTTTACTGGGAAAAAGGGGAAAAGTACTGGTTAATCTATATATTTTTTTAGGTTTTCCAATAAAAATGTTCTTAAAACAATGTCAATACATAGGAAGTAATATTTTGACTTTTTAAATGTGTCTGTAAAGTAATATTTTGACTATTGTTATGTTTCCAAACAGATTACTTCATTCATTAACAGATTTACTTTAATTACTTTATTAAATATTATTTATATATTTTTTTAAAGTATACAGATAACAAAATGTAGTGAGGTTTACATGTAAAAGTCTTTAATATTTTACATAATATTTCAAGAAAATGTATCTTATTTTAAGGATGTTTAGATATTTTTACTGGAGAACCACACAAAAATATTGAATTAAGGTCAGTTGGATATGTTTTAACTGGCTGTTTGTGTGTTGCAGCCCGCTTGGCACAATAGCACATGGTACTATAATGAGAGCGACAAGCTGTCACTTTATGTTGGAGAGTGCTGCTTATGGCCGGGTGTCACTGCAGTCAGTCATAGATGTTACTTGTATAGGCTATATGTGCATTTATGATCGATAGGCATTGTCAGATCCTACTTTTCCCACCATTTACTCTCTTTCTGCTTTTCTCTCTCTCAATCTCATATAAACCAGTGGCTATTTTCCTTGTCAGCTTGTGCCACTGCTAAACTGAAGCACTTGTCCTTTGCCAGTGATCCTAGCCCACACAGGAGCTCTTTAAACACACACACACACACACACACACATATTTATATTTCCCCTCAGAGACTTGATGGCAGCTGTTGTCACTTTGTGGCAGGGCACCTGTGCCCAACTGAGACTCTTGTCAGTGGGTGTTTACAGAGCGACAGGAAGTGAGTTCAGCAAGTATCACTCTCGAACAGATAAACAGCCATCCAATGAACAGGCAGTGCTGAAGTTACAGTTTTTCTGAATTCCTAAAAACACATTTCTTGAAACCATCACAAATTTTCTCAAAACCTTAAACACAAATCTACATACTCAAACTAAATTCACAAAACCTCTGACTCTTGCATCAAAATCAAACAATCACTGCAAAACTATTTCACTTGCACTCAAAATCAACCGGTGCTCTCAGATCACACACACACACATGAGTCAATAAAATAAACACTACAGAGCATTCATTAGACACTATAGAGAAAAATGGAGACCACAGCATCCAGAACATTACAGAAAAAAAAATATTGTATTGAGTAAACAATTTTGCAATTCTGTAAAAAAGTATAGTAATTGCAACTGAGTAAGGTGAATATATTGTATAGGCCTATACTGCAAGAATAGTATTGTGCTGAATATTGAATAGTACTGAATGTTTATATATATATTCAGAACTTGGATACTGCAAAAATACTGCAGTCCAACTGCAAAGGCCAAAAAGGTGAAATAAAACTCTGAATGAATAGCATGTTACAGTACACTCAAATACTGTAAGTTGTGCAATTGTAAAATCAGGGTCAATGAGACATTCATTCTGTCTCAGCAGCATCATGTCTTTGTGCTTGAGTCCCACCTGAGGACTCTGTCCACATCACAAGTAATGTTGTCTTTTTTTGCTAGACAAAGAGAAAAAACCCCCTCTGGTCTGACAGATCCAGCCTTGATAACACTCTCTAAACCTTACTCCTTCTCTCCTCATCCTCTTCTTCTACTTCTTACATGTACTCTTCCTCCTCTCCTTCTCAGATTGTTTCCATCTATTGCTCGTGTCATCATTCATTCACACGTGCCACTTGTGCACTCTGAACTGGCTCATATTGTGTACAGTTGGTTTGATCACATCATTAGAAACAAGTGTGAACAATTTTGAATCGTTGTGTGTAAACGATGACAACTGTGCTTTAGTTGTGTTTAACTTTTGCCGCTTGTGTTTAGCATTTTGCAGCACAAATGCATCACAGTGTGATAAGTGTTTAAGTGAATGAGAATATGTTTAGAGTTTTGCAAAAAGAGTGCATGAGATTTGCAAATAGAGCCTAACTGCCTGAACGTGTTTAAGGTTTAGCAGAAAGAGTGCTTTATTCGACAAAGCTAGTGAGAATTTGGTTCAGAGATTGGGGTTTAGTGTTTTACCATTCTGCATTTAGTGACAGCTGTGGTAGCAAACACTGAATAGTTCTTAAAAGAACTAAAATAAAAGTTTTGATAATCATTTTGATAATTTAAAGAACCTTCTTCCACTATAAAGAACATTTTGTGCAACGGAAAGGTACCACACTCTTATAAAAGAGTTATTTATTGGCATCAATGGTTTCATGAAGAACCTTTAACATCCATGGAACCTTTTCAGTGCACAAAAGGTTCTTTATATTTTTTAAATGTTCTTCACACTAAAAAAAAATGGTTCTCTTAAGAAATGTTAACTTAAAGGTTCTTAGGGGAATCAAAAGATGGTTCTTCTATGGCATTACTGTGAAAACACCCTTTTGGAACCTTTATTTTTAGAAGTATATGGATGTGAAAGGTTCTTTAAGGAACCATTAATGCCAGTAAAGAATCTGTTTTTAATAGTGTATGTTGAGATCAAGCATTAGTGCTTGCATAGTAATCTACCTGCTTTTGCAGTTACAGTTACATGGTATTTGGTATGAAAATGTCAATGAAAACATCACAGTTTCACTATGATTGTGGGCTCAACCAATTACTGCCTATATTTTCCCCATTGAATAACCAAAATTCTACTGGCTATACATATCCATATAGCTTTTTAAAAATATTTATGAATATAGAAAATTATGCATCACGGGTGACTGCGCTCATATTTACTTTGACATAGATGAGCCTGCTTATCACCACACTGACCCACAGACTTTATTAAGCATCTATCAGGCATTCAAATCACCTACAGTGATTACTTTGTAAATGAAGGACTATTTGCCCTTATCAAAATGCTAATCTATGCCGCTTCTGACCCTCGATGCACTAATAAATATTAACAGCACAATCAGATTATTCATAGCTTGGCGTGCTGCGTGAGCTTGTTGTTATGAGATCTGTTGTTCTAAAGGGGCATTTGTTAAACGTCATTTGCCAGGTGTATATTCAGTATTGCTTCATGAATAGCTCATGTGCATTTACCGATGAGAGAGTGCAGCATCAGGTATGGAAAGCCTGCATCAAGGGCTTTGAACAGCAACATCAGCTGTATTGGCAATACATTTAAAGGTGTTCTTTATATGGTTCCTCTGGTGGGAGTGGAATGTATGTATTTAAATCATGATATGATTGATGACCTTACTGGAATGAGAGTGATTGGCTATACAGCATCTGCTACTTCATTTAAGAGTTGTACATGGGCTGTTTCCTTTAGGGTTGAAGAGTCAGTGTCATGTATGGCTCTTAATAATGCTAAAGCTCTGGCTTTTTAAACCAGGGGGTTGTGAAAAATATATAATAAACAATGTGATGTAATATAATATAAAATTCTGTATTCTAAATGTGATATTCTATCAAATTTTCCACACATATTTAGCAGCACAACTGTTTTCAATATTGATAATAATAAGAAATGTTTGTTGAGCACCAAATTGGCATATTAAAATCATTTCTGAAGGATCATGTAACACTGAAGACTGGAATAATGGCTGCCGCAAATTCAGTTTTCCCATCACATGAATAAATTACATTTTAAAATATATTCATATATAAATGTATTTTAAATTGTAATAATATTTCATAATATTACTGTTTTTGATCAAACAGTTTTGATTGAACTGTTAATTCAAGCTTTGGCTTGTTGTTTTTTAATGTAAAGAATGACATGCATTGTGCATACCTAGTGAAGCTTTTAGTGTTATTTGCATCACAGGTATTTTGTAATTAGTTGTATAATCGAGGTCTTCAGAGCTTCATTCCATGTGACTGCTGCCCCTGGGGAGAGGATACAGCTAAAAGCTAGAGTACAGTATGTGTGTGTGCTGTGTGTGTGTGTCCATGTATGTTTCCATGTATGCTGTCTCAAAATCCCACTGGAATAGTGTTCCTGTCATTAATGCTCTGCTCTGCACTGGTGGTCCAATGAAATATGCAAAGCATCTGCATAGAAATAATAAAGCACCGTTAGGCATCAGTGCACACATTGCACACAGGGTTACTTTGTACTGACTGTGCATTCCTCCCAAGCAGTTAAAGGATCTGTGCATACATTTAAACCACAGGTGAGTGTATGTGTTCTTTCTCTGAGGACCTCTGGCCTATCAGCATGATCTCATTGATGGTGGCTTACCAGAGGGGCACAAACTTCAAATAATAGCAAATAGGGAAGAAAAACGAGCAATGATTATGGGCTCCATGGCAACAGTGAAACCCTTTGAGATCCTTCCAGATCTTTCTGTAAGCATCTGATAGTTACTTGGAGAGGATTTTCAGCTCATCAGATGTATACTGTAGGACCTTGGCATTGACACCAGTGTAAATGGAGAGCTAGCCAGTAGAAGTTCAAGGGAACGTAGTTAGCAGCCCTCAAAAAGGATGAATCTGTGTTTATGGGTAGTCATCTACTAGGTTCAGAGCTGCAGATAGAAAAAAATAACAGGGAGATGAACCATTAAGCAGAAAGCAGGCATTAAGCAGAATAGCTGTAATAGTATAATTTCATTAGCACAATGTTAAGAATTTGATCTTACTTTTTTGGCCATATAAATATCAGCACCTGCATCAAATTGCAGTTTTAGAATTTTTCTTCTTCTAAAGTTTCAATAAAGGACTTCCAAAAATTTGATTGTTCGAACTCTTTATTCATATGTCAGGCTTGAATCATGGTTGGAGGACACAGTAGTGGAGGAATACTGTACAATCCCAGTAGAAAGTGTGCCATATTGTAATGTGGTGTTTTGTTTCATGTTCATGTTTTCCATGTCTTTTATTTTGTAATTGTTTCATGGTCCATGTTAGTGTCATGCTTCCCTTGCCTCATGTCTCTCTGCCTTGTGTATGTGTCATGTTCTGATTGGTAGTCTTAGTCATGTGTCTTGTTCCCCATTGGTTTGTTCATGTCATGTGACCCTCCTTGTCTGCTATAAGTAGCCTTCATGTTCCCATTGTGCCTTTGTCGTGTATTGAACGTATTTAACCCGCTGTTGGTGAGTCTAGTCTGTTTGTGTCAAGTCTGCTCATGCTATGTCTGGTCAAGTCAAGTCAAGTCAAGTCAAGTCAAGTCAAGTCTGTGTCTTGGATTATTGTTTGGATGTTTGGATCACTCTGTAAATAAACTGCACTTGGGTTCTCACTACGCTCACCTTCAGTGGATTGACTCTTTACAGAATACACGAC
>NW_015506065.1:193170-194088 GCF_001515645.1 Sinocyclocheilus grahami | reverse complement strand
AGTCAAGTCAAGTCAAGTCTGTGTCTCGGATTATTGTTTGGATGTTTGGATCACTCTGTAAATAAACTGCACTTGGGTTCTCACTACGCTCGCCTTCAGTGGATTGACTCTTTACAGAATACACGACCACTAAAATGAACCCAGCAGTTTCACGCCTCCTCTGCCTTCGTCAAGGTGACCGGCCTATTGAGGACTATGTGGAGGATTTTTGTGAACTGTCTCACCAGGTGGATTTTAATGACGTGGTGCTCAAAGACATTTTCCGTCATGGGTTAAACGAGCCCATTTGCTCCCAGCTTCCTGGGGGAAAGGTTCACTGGTCCCTTGCCGAGTATATAGACTTTGCTCTGCGGTTGAGTGGATCTGCTTTTACTGTGGGTGTCATGGAGGAACATGCCACTTCCCCAAAGCCTTCTCACGTCATGCCTGCCAAGCCACAGCCTTCTCACGTCATGCCTGCCAAGCCACAGCCTGCACACGTCATGCCCGCTACTCCAGGACCTGCTCACATCATTCCAGATAAGTCAAAGTTTACTTCTGTCATGTCTACAAACTCAAAGCCTGATCACATCATGTCTGCCAAGCCAGAGTCCGCTAACGTCATGTCTGCTACCCCAGGTCCTCTTCATGTCACGTCTGCCAAGCCAGAGGTTGCTCACGTCATGCTGACACCTCAAGAGATTCTTCTCAACAAGGCCACCATTGAGGAGCTTCGTTGCAAGATGGCTGCCACACAAGAGTCTCTAAACAAGATGACCGCTCTTCTAGAGTCTCGTCACGTCTCAGCTGATCCTCCAGAATCTCATCATGAGATGGCCGCCACGCCTGGGTCCCCGGCCAAGATGGCCGCCACGCCTGAGTCCCCGGCCAAGATGGCCGCCACGCCTGAGTCCCCGGCCAAGATGGCCGCCACGCCTG
>NW_015506065.1:187998-188490 GCF_001515645.1 Sinocyclocheilus grahami | reverse complement strand
TGCAGGCATCCCGGCGACGTCAGCACTCTCAAGCCCTGCCATCTTAGAGGTCATGCCACACTCTGCGGCCCTTCCTGTAATGGCGGTCGCCATTTTGAGCATGTGGGCTGCACACTGCACTCCTGAGGCCTCTCCTGTCCACGAGTCCGCTCCAGAGGCCTCTCCTGTCCACGAGTCCGCTCCAGAGGCCTCTCCTGTCCATGAGTCCGCTTCAAGGGCCTTTCCTGTGCCTCCAGAAGTGGTAGCTTCTGCTGCAGAACCTCCTGAGGTGGAGGCATCCGCTGCAGAACCTCCTGAGGTGGTGGCGTCCACTGCAGAACCTCCTGAGGTGGTGGCGTCCACTTCCAAACTCACTGTCTGCCCTGTACCGCCTGTCCTGTTACGGCCACGGAGGCCGTCCATGAATTCACCACCTGTCCTGTTACGGCCACGCAGGCCGTCCATGAATTCGCTGTCTGTCCTGCCACGGCCAAGGAGGCCGTTCATGAACTC
>NW_015506065.1:178810-187642 GCF_001515645.1 Sinocyclocheilus grahami | reverse complement strand
CTCCGCCATGGCCCCCCGGTCTGCCTGTTCCGCCATGGCTCCCTGTTCTGCCTGCTCCGCCATGGCTCCCCGTTCTGCCATGGCTCCCCGATCTGCCTGTTCCTCTTCACGGGCCTGGCCCTCCATCCTGCCCCCTGGACCACCTCCAGTCCTCCACCCTCCTGGACATTGTTTTGGTTGGGGTGGATGTTACTTTAGGGCGTCAGGAGCCGCCCTTAGAGGGGGGGATATGTAATGTGGTGTTTTGTTTCATGTTCATGTTTTCCATGTCTTTTATTTTGTAATTGTTTCATGGTCCATGTTAGTGTAATGCTTCCCTTTCCTCATGTCTCTCTGCCTTGTGTATGTGTCATGTTCTGATTGGTAGTCTTAGTCATGTGTCTTGTTCCCCATTGGTTTGTTCATGTCATGTGACCCTCCTTGTCTGCTATAAGTAGCCTTCATGTTCCCATTGTGCCTTTGTCGTGTATTGAACGTATTTAACCCGCTGTTGGTGAGTCTAGTCTGTTTGTCAAGTCTGCTCATGCTATGTCTGGTCAAGTCTGTGTCTTGGATTATTGTTTGGATCACTCTGTAAATAAACTGCACTTGGGTTCTCACTACGCTCGCCTTCAGTGGATTGACTCTTTACACATATCACAGTTGTCTGCTGCCTTCTCCATGGTCAGCACTCCAAAGAAAATTTTCCCCAAAGAAAATTTCATTTAGAATTTGTTTGTTCATCTGTATCATTACCTTATTTGCTTAATTCCTTTAGTGAATTGGGTGGCAAAACAATGCAAATAGCATGTGTAAATAAACACTGCTCTCAGTGGATGTGATTCTTAGTGAAATCTCGCCTTAATCTGTGTTTCCTTCATTGCTGCAGTCTGTATAGCCGTTGCAGTCTGGCAGACCTTGTTTGCTACTCTTCTGCCAGATGTGGTGCATTTGGGAAAACATATGTTCCATTGTAGCTTAGGTCTGATAGGGTTCTATGAGGCTGCAATGGCCAAACTCAGATTTCTCTGAGGCTTTGGCTTATGGCTGCTCGACATGGCTACCTAGCATCGTTTTCCCCTGTAGAAGAACTATATCTGGAAGACGCCTTAGGGGTCCTGTGCAGCATTGTGACTCTTTGCCCTAAGACAACCAGATGGCCTGAACCATTCATTGTTTTTTCTCCTTTTCTTCCTTCTGTCTGTGACACAGTTCATTTTTTTCAGTATTTCTATTTCACTGTCATATTTTGTATTTCTTTTTCTGTCTGCGTTTTCAATGTTTGTCTAAATCCATATTAACGTCAGTACCAGTATATATGTCTGCTAAACACCTTACAGGAATATTCCCGGTTCAGTTAAGCTTAATTGACACTTCTGTCATAATGTTGTCTTTAAAAAAAGATAGAAGAAATCGCTTACTAAACCTTTCTGTGTAAATTTATAGCCATTTTGTTTGTGACCGCATAAGACTATAATATCTAAAATGCCATAAACCATATGTTAACATGATATAAATGTTTATATATATATATGTAAATTTACAGTAGGTCCGATTTTAAAATTTTTGTTAACATGACATCATACATGCTATAAACCCTAAAAGCAAGGGTTTGAGCAGTTTGAGCAGTTTTACTCTTTGTGGTAATAAACATTATGCCATAAATGCTTTACTTCTATTGATTGGGTTTAACTTGTAGTGAACCCAGAAAGTTCCTTTAACTTATATGTAGCCAGTTGGCCTTTCTGATTTAAAATTGTCCCCCGCTGAATGGGTTTGAACAGACTAGTGTTCTATTTTCATACATCCTACCAATAAGTGCACACGGCTGATTTCCCCTCCTTATCCCTTCACTGAGTTCATTGTTCATGTGGCCATGCAGAAAGACTTCCCCTCTATGTCCCTATTGTAATGAGAGAGAGAGAGAGTGGCTCCAAGACTCCCAATGTGTTCAGACTTACTCTGGTACTGTATTGTTGTGTTTAAACATTCATGAGAAGTGACTTAAATGGGAGAGCCACACTGTTATTAATGTTTTGCTTTTTTCCCACCCTGTAAGCTTTTAAAAACAGTCAATCCTGAAGGCGAAAAAAAGAATGGATGAGATTAATGAAACAAAAATGGTATTCACATTGGCACATATACACTTTGTACAGTCACTTGGTGAAGATCCTCCTTTGTAGGACTCAGCTGACCCAAATGACTTTAGGGTTATTGAGATCAAAAGAAAAACTTCCTATCAGTCTTTATTAATGAGAAAGCAATGACTTCAAACGAGGCTCCCCGTTGGATGCAACATCTACCTTCAAGTCTCCACTATGTCATAATGCTTTCATTTTAAAGTCATAAAGAAATATTATGCCTTTGTGAAGTGCCCCCAAGGGTTCATAACAGTTTCTGTTTTAAAAAATGAATAGACAAGGAAAGAGTAGGCTGCGACATGTTGATGGCACAGACTTTAGAAATAGGACATGGGTACACAAAAATATGGGAGTTTTTTGGAAGGAAGGGATGGGGAAGAACAGTTTTCACTGGCATCAGCATTTGAAGGAGCCTCGGTGGAAATCAGCATGGGCTTTTTGGCTGAGGAGCATGATGCCAGCAGCGCTACTAGTTGTGTGGAAAAGTGTGTTTGTGTGTAAAGTAAACAGGAAGAAATGTAGAGAGGAGGCAAAGAATTGTTTCCTGTTGCGGATACAGCATTTTGTTGCTCTATGTTGCAGGATGGACCAAGTTTGCCAGGCTGACCAGGGCATTAACCAATAGCCGGAGTACACTTCAGCAGCTCACACCTATGAACAAGACTGAGGTCAGCCACAAGCATTCACGACTGGCAGAGGTGAGTGTCACACACATTTGTTTTTCTTGGGTTAGGACTTTCCATTGACTTCTATTGTTTTTATACTAATGATATCTAATGATATTTTCTTTTTCATACACTTGACCTTCATATAAGCCTTTTTGCATTTTTAGATTTTCATTAAACTGTATTCAGCTTTTTTTCCTCGCAAGGACCTTTGGCTGGTCAGGTTTTGTAGCTGATCTTCATTTACTGCCTATTTGGACCTCACAGTGTAGGCAAAACCTGACCCCCACACATATATATCCAGATACAAAAAGGACAACTGCCTTTTTCTTCAGTCACAATGATAGTTTGTCTTCCAGACAAATAATAGTTGACTCAGCTGTCCAAAGACTGATGACGTAAGCTTTATGTCTCTAAAACTTTTCACTAGGTGAGTGTTTATGGTGCCCTTTCATGAGGTAATTCATGAGGTATATGTTCCTTACAGTGCACAATTTTGACAGGGCAAAAGACCAGCTTAGACCAGCATGAATTTTCATGGTGGTCTTGCTGCACTGAAAAAAAATAATTTTCCTAATCAGTATTTTGTCTTAAATCAATTAAAATGTCCTTAAAACAGTAACAATTTTGCTGTCCAGTGGTCATGATTTAATATAGCAATTTCTGTATTGCATTAGTTTTGAATATTTCTCATGGACATTTTATATATAATTTTTTTTAGTGTGAGTTAAATAAATTTTTTGGTGCTTTTTACCCATAAAAGAAAACCTGCTTAATAATAATGCACCCCTGAGTATAAGGCAGTTTTCACTTCCAGCCCTTGTTAACAATTATATATGACTTATAAATGATTAAATACAAAATTAATAGTAGTTATTAAGATTGATGTTGTTTGGAATTGGTCAAATGGGCTTGCAAAAAAATATGACCAGAATACCAACTTACATAATAATTATGCACGCACTGTATATAAGCACATGCTGCATTTTTGTCGTCTGCTTCTTTAAATGATTGAGCTCTTTAAAGTCAAGCATAAAGGGTGAATTCTGATTGGATGTGAGTTTCTATTGTTCTGTAGCTGGAAAAATCATTCTGAAAGTGATTCCAACAATATTGTTGTGTCGTTATTGTTGTAGTTGTGTTGTGGATGTCGCTGTGCTCATATAATTATTTAAACTTTATAGTTATTGTTATTGTCCTTGCATGGTGAGAATGGGCCTTTATGCTTAAATCAACAAAAAACTATGCAAATAAATTAAACTTGTTGAAATTATGTTAGCATATATTTAATGGAAAACAAGACAAAAACATTGAGGGAAAAAAAACAGTTTGGTAGGCCAGCATAGCATAATGTTCATCAACAAAACTGGTCGTTTTTAAAGCAAAGCTGGTTGATGAAGATAGACTTTGGTCAAGCACTTAAGAAAGCTCGTAATGACACCAGAACATTTTTTTTTTGATGTGTCTTTTTAATTCAACTTTAGTTAACTTCAGTTTCTGTCTTTCCAAGGCTCTTCAGCTGGGCTCTGACATCCTTCCTCAATACAAGCAAGAGGCTCCTAAAACTCCACCTCACATTATATTGCACTACTGCACCTTTAAGACCACTTGGGACTGGGTCATCCTCATCCTCACCTTCTACACGGCCATCATGGTGCCCTACAATGTGTCCTTTAAGACCAAACAGAACAACCTGGTGTGGTTGGTACTGGACAGCGTGGTGGATGTCATCTTCTTAGTGGATATTGTGTTGAACTTTCATACAACTTTTGTAGGACCTGGAGGAGAGGTCATATCTGACCCAAAGCTCATACGCATGAACTACTTGAAGACCTGGTTTGTCATAGACCTGCTGTCTTGCCTGCCCTATGACATCATCAATGCCTTTGAAAACGTGAATGAGGTAAGCACAACATTAAAGAGAGACATTTATTTGAGCAATATCAATGTAGCTACGGTATATACTGTATATATATATATATATATATATATATATATATATATATATATATATATATATATATATACATATATACAAACACACTGTTTACACAAAAATATTAGGCAGCACAACTGTTTTCTTCATTGCTAATAATAATAATAATAAATGTTTGTTGATCTGCAAACCAGCATATTAGAAAGACTTCCGAAGGATCATGTGACACTTTTGACTGAAAATTTAGCTTTAACATCACAGGAACAAATACGATTTTTAAATATATTGAAGTTGAAAAGTTCTTTTTAATTCTAATAATATTTCATCCTATTACTCTTTTTACTGTATTTTTGATCTAATAAATACAGTCTTGGTGAGCATAAGAGACTTCTTTCAAGAACATTAAAAGTTCTTACTGACCCCCAACCACTTATAAATCAGTTAGCAGCTTTTCAATTAATCTGACTCACTTGATGAGTTCTGTGAGTGGTATTTTATAAAAATAAGGGAAATAATGAAATATATGTGACCACAATTTTTGGTTTTGTCATTTTATACTTATTACTGAAACGATCATAGCATTGCAGAATAGCATATCTTTTTTTCCCAAATGTTCCTTCCTCAAATTCAAAATTAATTGAATGATTAAGGAATCAGTATATTTAAGAGGAATTCGAATCGTTACCAGAATGGTTAAATTCCTTAAGATCTCCATCCCTAACCGTAGTTTATATCCTCTGATTCACTGACTTGGATGTGTGATGAATGATGTGATCATCCCAGTTCATCAGTAGAGATTTGTTTTTATTTGTTGATCTCTGCTGTCATAATGACTTTACGAAATACTTTTGTACCTTGAATGATGATTTAACTGCAGAAGACCTTGAAACAATTTACTCTGCATTGTTTTTCGTCCAAAAATCTTTTTGTTTACAGTTTATTTGATCAGATATAACATATTTGAATGTTCTCAAATGACCAGCTATAGACAAAAGCACAAATTGATAAACCTTCATCTTCTTTGCTTTTATTACTTTTGGTGTTATGTTTATGGAGTACTCCAGTCAAATTTTCTGTGCTCAGCTCTTGCACTATAATTGATCCTCCTCTGTTACTAAAGTTGGTGATTATTCATCTATGCATCTTGTTTGTGGTAATTAATGTTTGCACAGGACTTCTCCAGCATACATTTCCATTTCTTAGTGAGAAGAAACGAATGCAGCTTGTGTTTTTCTCCTTCCCTTATGCAAGTGGTATTGCATGTGTGTTTTTGTGTCAGGAATGCTTTATTTTTCTTGCAAGAAAGGAGTGGGATTGAGTGGACCCCCTTCCATTCTGAGGCTGAAACTCTGACGTGAAAACTATCATTATTGCCATCTCTTTCCGTATCAGTGGCTGCTCACGGTACTGGGCATTAGACTAAATGGTCTCAACCCAGCCAGACAGTTCAATGATAATTGGGCTGCTTGATTTCTATGGAATGCCAAAGCTGACTTAATTTGAAATAAATAAAGAAAGAAATGTACAAAGAAATGTAAAAAAGCAAATATATATATATATGGCTTGCTTAGTTGGGGACGCTTGACTGATTGCACAGACACTATTGAAGAGAGCTGAACTGGATGATGACATCACTGAATCATCAATGAACTGACTTTAGCTGAAATATGACTCTGTTGTCTTCTTGCATTGTTGACAATCTATTTTCCTGTTTGACTCTGTAAAGCTGCTTTGACACAGCCAGTATTGTATAAAGCGCTTTACAAATAAAGGTGACTTGACACTTCTCGTGTTTATTGCCATCCTATGATGAATCACTTGTTGTATATCGAATGCCAATCCTGCCATAATTAGAAATACATAAATGTACAAATAAATGTAAAAAAGCAAAAATAAATATATAAATATACAAAGAAAAGTAAAAAAGCAAAAATAAATAATTATTTATAATTTTATTTCCTTATTTATGTATTTTTTTAAACATTGTTTTTCCACATTTATTTATTTTTTTCTTCATAACAAATTTTAAAAGTAAAAAAAAAAGAAATTAAAAGTTAAGAAAGAATGAAATTAGCCTGTAGGCTATAGATCTATAGGCTAATTTTCTTAACTTTTATTAGACTGCAGATCGGAAAAAAAATAATTCTTGATCATCTTTAAAATGAGAGAAATCACGGACAAAATTTAGGCTACTTTTTTCGACTGCAGAAAAAAATGGAACCATTTAATTTGCAGTGTTAACTTATGAATTAAATGAAAAACAAGAAATAAATCACAACAAGAACAATAGTTCCCTTTCGAAAGGGAACTCAACGCTGCGTCCTCTAGAGGGTGCTAGGGGAATGCCTTCAGCGTGACCGGTGTCTGAAGCATGAAATGAAAAAATTACAATGAACTTGACATTGGCAGGTGGCAGCCTATGACGTAAATAATAAAGCGAATGCAGGTATAAAAGAGCACCTGCGGAAAACGTCATCCTCTTCTTTGTCTTCAAGCCTTGTGTACGGAAGCACATGCATTTGTCTCACGGGGGGTAAGGATGCGCTCACTGTTTGCATTCGCGGAACTACTAACTCAGCGTTTGCACGAGCGTGTTCGCCTCTCAAGGGAGTTGAACAAGCTTAATGCAATGCATTCGCGGCGGTTCTGTTCTTGCCTGATTCTTGAGAGAATTTAGTGTTTGAACAAAGTGTGTTTGGCTCTCGATGGAGATTAGCCACGCTGCGAGATGTGATCGCGTTGAGAATGCCTCTATGCCTGATTCTCTTTGAGAATTGAGCGCCTCTCACCTGCGTTTCGGGTCTCATCCTCTCAGCCCAGGACGTGAATATTTAGGGTGAGCATAGAAAAGGAGTTATACTGCGCACTCTGCTCCTCAGTATTTTTATTTGCAGTTATTTCAGGGTTTTTGAGGCTCTCTGTGAGCCTCCCTGATCAGCTGTTCATGAGCCTGGTAGCTTCCCCCCCCCCCTCTCCCTTTGAGGGTCGCTATGCTGAGATCCATAAGGGTGGGTGGTTGCACTCCCCCTTGCTTTAGAGCAGGGATACTCAAATCTGGACCATGAGATCCACTTTCCTGCAGAGTTTAGCTCTAACCCTAATCAAACACACCTGAGCATGCTAATCAATGTCTTTGGAATCATTAGAAAATCACAGGCAGGTGAATTTGATCAGGGTTGGAGCTAAACTCTGCAGCGCATTGGCCCTCCGAGGCAAGATTTGAGGAACCCTGCTTTAGAGGGTTGGTATGTTGAGTGCTTGCTCCCTAGAGCTCTGTTCGGCACTTAGGAGCATGGCCAGTACTCCTAGCTTAGTACTCCAGCTTTGAGTCGTTAGGCAGTGTACTCCGCTCCCTAGAGCTCCGCTTAGACAGTACTATTAGCATGTAGGCTCTATCGTGAGCCTCACTAACAGTGTCTAGCGTTGAGTGTGGTCAGGTCTCCTCTCGTTTTGAGAGTCGTTATGCTGAGACCTCCACTTTTTAGAGCTTCTCTATGAGGGTTGAGCGTTGTTAGGTTTCCTCTCGTTTAAGAGAGTCATCTTGCTGAAGCCTCCGCTCCCCAGAGCTCCGCTTAGGCAGTAATATGAGTTGTAGGCTCTTTCTTTTTGAGCCTCACTAACTGCCTCTGGCGCTGAGTGTAGTCAGGTCTCCTCTCGTTTTAGAGAGTCGTTGTGCTGAGACCTCCGCTCTTAAGAGCTCCTAAACTAGGATTGAGTGTTGTTGGGCTTCATCTTGGTTAAAAGTCATTCTGCTGAAACCTCTGCTCTCCAGAGCTCCGCTTAGGCAGTACCATTACTTTGTAGGTTCTTATGTGAGCCTCGCTAACTGTCCCTAGCGCTGAGTGTAGTCAGGTCTCCTCTCGTTTTAGAGAGTCGTTGTGCTGAGACCTCCGCTCTTTAGAACTCCGTCTTTGGCAGTAATATGAGTTTGTAGGCTCTTTTCTTTTTTGAGACTCACTAGCTGCCTCTGGCATTGAGCGTAGCTAGGTCTCCTCTCACTTTAGACAGTCGTTATGCTGAGACCTCCACTCTTAAGAGTTCCCCTACCAGGATCGAGTGTCGTTAGGCTTCCTCTCGTTTAAGAGAGTCATCCTGCTGAAGCCTCCACTCT
>NW_015506065.1:173111-178668 GCF_001515645.1 Sinocyclocheilus grahami | reverse complement strand
TTGAGTGTAGCTAGGTCTCCTCTCGCTTTAGAGAGTCGTTATGCTGAGACCTCCACTCTTAAGAGCTCCTCAACTAGGGTTGAGTGTGGTTAGGCTCCTCCCGTTTAAGAGAGTCGTCCTGCTGAAGCCTCCGCTCTTTAGAACTCCGTCTTTGGCAGTAATATGAGTTTGTAGGCTCTTTTCTGAGACCTCCACTTTTAGAGTTCCGACTTTGGTAGGTGAGCGCTGGCGAGTTTTTGAGCCTTCCTGTAGAGGTTGTGGCTCCGGGCCCTGCAGAAGCGAGCTGGCTGGGGCAGGGATGGTGTTCCTTGAGTCTTTGACTTAAGGAATCCAGTTTTGGGCACTCATCCCTCAGCATGGCGGCCTGGGTTGACCGTTCCCCTAGCGCCCTCTAGAGGACGCAGCGTTGAGTTCCCTTTCGAAAGGGAACTCCTGCCAATGTCAAGTTCATTGTCGTTTTTTCATTTCATGCTTCAGACACCGGTCATGCTGAAGGCGTTCCCCTTGCACCCTCTAGAGGACGCAGCTTCTCGTTCCCTGTTCTCAGGGAACCATGGTTATATGCGTAACCTGAGACGTTTTTTCTTGTAATCAAGAAAAAATATTTGACAATTTCAAAATTAATGCTGAATGATATTTGACAGTGAACGCATCTCCACTGCATAGCCGCATACAATCGTTGTTGTCAGTCGCAAATATTAAACATGTTTTAGGCTATAATGCATGGCTTGTGTGTTTCACTAGCTCCTTTCCCATGGACACCTTTTGTTTGATCTAATTCTGGATATTTCCAGCCTAAAACGTGTGATTAATCAGCCGATTAATCCATATCTAAAGCCGTGTCTACACCAAGAGAACCCATTACGGGAAGTGGCGCGAGGCGACAAATCTTCTATAGTAACTGATGCCTCCTTCTATCCCGAATCTTTGAAACATGCGTTGTATTCGTTGAAAGTGAAACCTAAAAAACAGCGTGCATAAGAAAACACGCTTTCTGGGAAGCTTCAGCAAATGCACGTGATCACAGATTGCAGGCTTCCCAGCCTAAACAACCCCCCACTTGAAATTTAAATAAGATTTTGGCCATATTGCCCATCTAAATCATTTATCCCACACTATCAACAGGCGCATCATGTAGGCTTACACTTCTTGTACTTCGTTTGGGCACCACAAGGTGTCACTGTGGCCTCAAAGCTTACCCCTCGCCTACTCTGGCTCGATTGCTATTCCTGAGGTAAAACACGCCCTTCTCATTACCCTACGGACAAAGAAATGTAGAAATAAATAAATGCGAAAATAAATAAATATAGAAATAAATAAATGTGGAAATAAAGAAATGCGTAAATAAATACATAAATGTGAAAATAAATAAAAGTGGAAAAAAAATACATAAGGAAATAAAATTATAAATAATGATTTATTTTCGCTTTTTTACTTTTCTTTTGATATTTATTTATATATTTATTTATTTATATTAGCTTTTTTTTTTTTTTTACATTTCTTTGTACATTTCTTTATTCATTTATTTCTAATTATGGCAGGATTGGCATTCCATAGATTTCTGGAGTCTGTGTAGATGTGTGTTTAAGGTGAGACTAGGATGGACTGAGATGGGCATGTGATATCAGTTGTGCTTGAGTCTTTCCAATGACCAGAAATGCTCAAAGCTGCTGTGGTATATTTTCACCACAGGAGGCAGTGTTTGCCAAATGAGCAGTTTTCTGTGGCTCAAAGATTAATATAAACATAAAAGAAGATAATTGGATAAGTCACCAAAAATGTTGTTCTTATCTTCTCTTGTGTTCCACAGACTAAAGTTAGTCATGCAGGTTTAGAAAAACATGAGTGATTGATGAATGAGTTTTCATTTCATTTTTATTTTGTGGTGAACTGTCCCAAGTATTCTTAAAATAACTTTCAGTATGCTAGTGTTCCTATATAAACTCTTACACCTGTGTTTTGAATGAAAAGCACGTATGTGTACTTAGAGTTCCTCTGAAGGAACAGTGGGAGATTTTACTTGCCATATTTTTTTTATCTGTCTGGAGGAATCAGTCCAACTAATATAGAGTGCTGAGAAGGAAGTGATCATCCAAAAAACTTTAAATGCGCACAGGCGTCCTAATGGCTGTAGGATAAATTGGACGACTGTGGACATTCAGAATAAAACATGATTCTGCTTTAAGCTTCTTTACATTATTAATGTCCACATGCATGGTATGATATATTTATCCAATTAAATAACTCTTTGGATTCCTACTGGTGCTGTAAGTTCACGGTTGCCCAGGCAACAGGCATCATTTCCCATTTTGGTGATGTTGTTGGAATGCATTAGTCTCTGCATCATTGGAATACAATGAAGTCCCAAAACTGCAGTGTGCCCGGATCTCAAAAAAGTGTTCCTGTGGCATCTGGGACCGTGTGGCATAGCTGTATCACTCCTGATGTGGTTGAAATATGCATGTTAAGGCTGAGTTCAGCTAAGTTTACGTAAATGTGTGTGTGCGCACACACACACACATATATATATATATATATATATATATATATATATATATATATATAGATCTGCAAACCAGCATGTTAGAATGCAGTGACACTAGAGATTGGAGTAATAACTTCTGAGAATTCAGTTTTCCATCCCAGGATTAAATTACATTTTAAAATATTTTAAAATAGAAAAGTTATTTGAATAGAAATGCACTCAAGCTTAACAGCTTAAAAGTCACATAATGTTTATTATAAAACACATTTAAACAGAGTCTAAAGTATTTCCATCCTGACATAAGAACCTTTTATATTAATCGCTTCCGGCTTCGCTACCGTTCGGATGTTTTTGCTTACTGCTCTGCGCTTTGCTCCCTATTTCTGTACTTTTCTTTGATTTTTCTAAGATTTTTACTTCAGCAGATCAGCACAGTGCTCAAACAACATATTTTTGGCACAAACACTAAAACTAAAAACTCTCTGGGAAAATAATTTTCAAAGTTTTTAAATTCCTTGTTTTATTGTTGTGATTATTGTTTTTATTTTATTTTATGTAAAGCACTTTGAATTACCATTGTGTATGAAATGTGCTATACAAATAAACTTGCCTTGCCTTGCCTTGCCTAATCACAAAGTGTTGTAACATCTAACTTCTCATGTTTTAGAAAACATCTATGACCTTGTGCTTAAAAAAAAACAGAAACCAATAAGCTGAGGTGACCTATAATATAATATCAATAACTTTTTTTTTTCCTTTTCCTAGAGCAATATAGCAACTCAAAAACCCAATACAGTGAAAAATGGGTTTTGATAATAAGAGATTTCTTTAAACCCATATGCTGTAGAGGTAAAAGAAAGCATCCCAGCATTCAGCACAGCTCACGGTTGTGGCATGAGGGATGTAACGTCTCCGTTCCCTCTTTCAGGGAATGAGGGTTACATACGTATCTGAGACATTCCCTTTCAGTCTGTCATGTTCGACTTTATGTCGACACTGATGTTAGGGGTCTCTATGGAAAGCGCTACAACCAGAACTCTGTTACGAGAATTGAAGGTGCAGATGCTGACAAGCAAGCGTGCCAGGACAGATGCACCTCAATCCGTAACCTACCCAACCTGTTCTGACATTCTCACAGTACAGTACACAAAGGTATTAGGTGTCACCCAGCCTGCAGCTCTGTAGATGTCTGCTAGAGAGGCGCGATTTGGGGGGATTTAATCTCCTTGCACTTCTCAGGAACCTGATGATCAGGTCAGGCATTCTCAAGAATCTTCCATCCACTGCATTGTGATGCGCTGTAATGGCAGCAAACAGCAGGACCTGCTCGTCGTCCTCCCTGATTTTGCACAGATTTTGTGCAAGAAGGCTCACTGGGGGCAAGATGTACTTACGCAAATCCCAGGGCCAGCTTTGTGCCAGTGCATCCGTGCCAAGGGGGGCCTTGGTCAGAGAGTAGAACAGTTGGCAGTAGGAGGATTCCTGGGATGTGAACAGGTCCACCTGGGCTTCCCCGAACTACCATTGTAGTCCACTCCTGGACTACCATTGTAGACATCACCTGCCCTAGGGACCACACGGTGACCTTCGTCACCTGAAGGGCAAAGTCTCATAATGAATTAGAGCCACGACCTCAGTGTAGCCATTGACATGCATTCACAATTCAGGCAAGAACCATCCACGAAAGCTGTTTTAGCATGCTTGCGACCCAGACACATGAGACAGCGATCGTGTTCATCATCAGAGGTAAGGAAACTACCGCACACAGAAGCACATGATCAGAAAGACATCTCTGAGACATTCTCGACCGTGCAAGCTGTAGGAAAATGCTCTTTTAGGCTGGAGTGCCTAGGGGGGGGGGAACACAGCACTCTCCTGCAGACTGTAGATTTAGTTGTTCCTTTTGATGTTTCTCTGGCATGAGAAAGGCACTCACAAAGTGATCGGCTCTGAAGCAAAAATCTAAATGAGTGGATGCACGCCCCCATCTTATATACCCATATGTACGGGTAGTGGCTTGGCATGCAAATTCAACTCGCCAATTGTCATTGGCCATTTCTTGTAATGCTCAGAGGGGATTGGGGCTCCCAAGTGAGACCCTTACGTCAGTATTAACGTAACGTTGAACGTGACTGTCACAGTCTTCAGTGGGTGTGCCCAGGATGGCCACCAGATGACACTGTGTTCTGTGAGCACATGGCTTGTGTTGTGTTTGTTTGTTGCCATGTGCTCTCTCCTGTCTACAGGTGCATCTCAATACATTAGAATGTCATGGAAAAGTTCATTTATTTCAGTAATTCAACTCAAATTGTGAAACTTGCCCTTCCTCACCTTCTAGGACCTTGGTTTCCAAATGAAATACAAAACTTGCTCTCATCTGAAAAGAGGACTTTGGACCACTGGGCAACAGTCCAGTTCATCTTCTCCTTAGCCCAGGTAAGACGCCTCTGCCGTTGTCTTTGGTTCAGGTGTGGCTTAACATGAGTAATACGACAACCAAATTCCTTGACACGTCTGTGTGTGGTGGCTCTTGATGCCTTGACCCCAGCCTCAGTCCATTCCTTGTGAAGTTCACTCAAATTCTTGAATCAATTTTGCTTGACAATCCTCATAAGGCTGTGGTTCTCTCGGTTGGTTGTGCATCTTTTTCTTTCACACTTTTTCCTTCCACTCAACTTTCTGTTAACATGCTTGGATACAGCACTCTGTGAACAGCCAGCTTCTTTGGCAATGAATGTTTGTGGCTTACCCTCCTTGTGAAGGGTGTCAATGATTGTCTTCTGGACAACTGTCAGATCAGCAGTCTTCCCCATGATTGTGTAGCCTAGTAAACCAAACTGAGAGAGCATTTTGAAGGCTCAGGAAACCTTTGCAGGTGTTTTGAGTTGATTAGCTGATTGGCATGTCACCATATTCTAATTTGTTGAGATAGTGAATTGGTGGGTTTTTGTTAAATGTGAGCCAAAATCATCACAATTAAAAGAACCAAAGACTTAAACTACTTCAGTCTGTGAGCACTGAATTTATTTAATACACGAGTTTCACAATTTGAATTGAATTACTGAAATAAAT
>NW_015506065.1:144918-166684 GCF_001515645.1 Sinocyclocheilus grahami | reverse complement strand
AACAAAAACCCACCAGTTCACTATCTCAATAAATTAGAATACTTCATAAGACCAATAAAAAAACATTTTTAGTGAATTGTTGGCCTTCTGGAAAGTATGTTCATTTACTGTACATGTACTCAATACTTGGTAGGGGCTCCTTTTGCTTTAATTACTGCCTCAATTCGGCGTGGCATGGAGGTGATCAGTTTGTGGCACTGCTGAGGTGGTATGGAAGCCCAGGTTTCTTTGACAGTGGCCTTCAGCTCATCTGCATTTTTTGGTCTCTTGTTTCTCATTTTCCTCTTGACAATACCCCATAGATTCTCTATGGGGTTCAGGTCTGGTGAGTTTGCTGGCCAGTCAAGCACACCAACACCATGGTCATTTAACCAACTTTTGGTGCTTTTGGCAGTGTGGGCAGGTGCCAAATCCTGCTGGAAAATGAAATCAGCATCTTCAAAAAGCTGGTCAGCAGAAGGAAGCATGAAGTGCTCCAAAATTTCTTGGTAAACGGGTGCAGTGACTTTGGTTTTCAAAAAACACAATGGACCAACACCAGCAGATGACATTGCACCCCAAATCATCACAGACTGTGGAAACTTAACACTGGACTTCAAGCAACTTGGGCTATGAGCTTCTCCACCCTTCCTCCAGACTCTAGGACCTTGGTTTCCAAATGAAATACAAAACTTGCTCTCATCTGAAAAGAGGACTTTGGACCACTGGGCAACAGTCCAGTTCTTCTTCTCCTTAGCCCAGGTAAGACGCCTCTGACGTTGTTTGTGGTTCAGGAGTGGCTTAACAAGAGGAATATGACAACTGTAGCCAAATTCCTTGACATGTCTGTGTGTGGTGGCTCTTGATGCCTTGACCCCAGCCTCAGTCCATTCCTTGTGAAGTTCACTCAAATTCTTGAATTGATTTTGCTTGACAATCCTCATAAGGCTGCGGTTCTCTCAGTTGTTTGTGCATCTTTTTCTTCCACACTTTTTCCTTCCACTCAACTTTCTGTTAACATGCTTGGATACAGCACTCTGTGAACAGCCAGCTTCTTTGGCAATGAATGTTTGTGGCTTACCCTCCTTGTGAAGGGTGTCAATGATTGTCTTCTGGACAACTGTCAGATCAGCAGTCTTCCCCATGATTGTGTAGCCTAGTAAACCAAACTGAGAGAGCATTTTGAAGGCTCAGGAAACCTTTGCAGGTGTTTTGAGTTGATTAGCTGATTGGCATGTCACCATGTTCTAATTTGTTGAGAGAGTGAATTGGTGGGTTTTTGTTAAATGTGAGTCAATATCATCACAATTAAAAGAACCAAAGACTTAAACTACTTCAGTGTGTGTGCATTGAATTTATTTAATACATGAGTTTCACAATTTGAGTTGAATTACTGAAATAAATGAACTTTTCCACGACATTCTAATTTACTGAGATGCACCTGTATTGTCTTGCCCCGCCAATCTTGTTACCTCATTATTGTTTAAGTTGCTCCACCTGTGTCTCCCTCGCTAGCCTCCTCATTTGGTTTCCTATTTATTCTCCTGGTGTCTGTAATCCTGTGCTGATCCGTCGTTTTTCATTGTGTGTGTTATGTCTGCATGTAGTGCAGTTCCTAGCCTGCCTGTCTGTTTTTCCCCCTCGGGTTGTTTTAGTTTGTTTTTGTTTCATTTTACTATTAAAAGAAGGAACCATTCATCCTGCACTTGAGTCCTCGTTTCATCTCTCCACGCGCACCGTGACAGAACGGATCAGCCAACATGAGGACTCAGCAGAGAATGGGCTCACACAAACTACCAGTCTGCACTCTCTCCAGCCCGCTCTACCAGCGCATGCTCCAGCTGGATACCTTAAGCTCCCTCCGTCACCAAGGGACTGGTCTGAGGTAGTTTGCCAGGGAATTTAGGAATGCTGCAGAGGGGCTGGGCTACAATGACTCTCCGAGGCGGCGGTGCCCGCTCACGGTTTCCCCGAGGTGGCGGTGCCCCCGGAGGCGGCAGACGAAGCTGCAGTGCTACCCTCTCGGAAACGGAGGAGGAGGAAGAAGGCTTCTTCCGTCCTTCAAGGCCAGGAGGCCTTCCTAGAGCCTGGTGCCCTGCCGGCGCCGCCCAAGCTCCTTGCCCTGCCGGCTCCACCCCAAGCTCAAGCTCCATGCCCTGCCGGCTCCGACCAAGCTCAAGCTCCATGCCCTGCCGGCTCCGCCCAAGCTCAAGCTTCATGCCCTGTCGACTCCCTCCTTGAGGCAGGCTCCGCTCTTGCTGCCTGCCAAGCTGCCGGCCCCGCCCTGGCCTCCTGCCCTGCTGGTCCCGCCCTGGCACCCTGGTTTACCTCTATCTCCAGGCCCTCTTCCACTACACCCCGCCTGGCACCCTGGTTTACCTCTATCGCCAGGGCCTCTTCCACTACACGGGGCTGGCCCACCATCCCTCCCCCGATCCACCTCCGTTCCGCCTCCCTCCGGGATTTCTTTTGGTGGAGTGTCTGGAATCCACTCCTTAGAGGAGGGGTTCTGTCACAGTCTTCAGCGGGTGTGCCCAGGATGGCCACCAGATGACACTGTGTTCTGTGCTCTCTCCTGTCTGTTGCCTTGCCCCGCCCATCTTGTTCCCTTATTATTGTTTAAGTTGCTCCACCTATGTCTCCCTCGCTAGCCTCCTCATTTGGTTTCCTGTTTATTCTCCTGATGTCTGTAATCTTGTGCTGAACCGTTGTTTTTCATTGTGTGTGTGTGTGTGTGTTATGTCTGCATGTAGTGCAGTTCCTAGCCTGCCTGTCTGTTTTTCCCCCTAGGGGTTGTTTTTGTTTCATTTTACTATTAAAAGAAGGAACCATTCATCCTGCACTTGAGTCCTCACTTCATCTCTCCACACGCACTGTGACAGTGACTGACTGAAGAGGAGCCTTTATTAAGATGACCTACATCTTTGTTTAAGACAGCCGTAGATACTAATAAAGCTGTAGTACTAATAAAGAAGGAATCAGATAGAGTTAGAGAATTAAACGTGTTTTAAAGGAGGAATCGAAAATTTCAGTGATCAAACTCAAAAGCATTCAGAGAATTTATGGAAGGAATAGAATAAATTGAGTAAAACATGTTTTCCCCATGCATTTATGCATGTTTTTTTCTGAATGCGTATACATGCCAATGTGAATGTTTATATTGTGCATACTGTGTATATTTATCAGCAGAGATTGTTTTTATGAAAGCTGATGGCCTCTGACACAGCTGCTGTTGAAATGTCATACTCAACTGGCCTCCAGTGAACTCTGTTTGTCTCCAGTCCAAAACCTGACACAAACCACAACCTCAACCTCAACAGGACACTTGTTGAGCTGGCAGGTGTTAATGCTAGTGTGCAGTGTGTTAGACCCCCACTGAGCACTGGAAACCAAGGGAATTTATGAAGATGACAGTGCAAATGATTAACACTAAAAATAATAACTATAAATTATTACATGAAATAATATTTAAATGATCAGTAATTTTAATTTGATTAAAAATAAAAAATAATACTGACCAAAAAAATTCTTTTTGCAGTTTATAATTATTTTTATATACCTTTGAAAGTTAAGCAAACTGAAACAATGTGATGTCACTAACAACAACAACAACAACAAAAAGTCATAATAAAATGCTGCAAAGTGTATTGTGTTATAAATATTTAAAGGCACAAGCAGTTGGCAAGAGTGTGACTGTCTGTCATGGGGATTGATGTGCAGCTGTCAGATGTTTTCCTATGAACTGGAGACTGTTCTGTCTTTGTGTCCCCTGTGGGCCACATGTCCCTGTTTATTGGCTATTCTGGTCTCTTGACTTGTGTTGTGCAATGCCGCTCTTTTTTGTAATACCTCAAACTTGTATGAATTTTTTTCCCAAAAGGAAATTATTTAGAAGCTCTTTACCATACAGTTTCCCAATTATACAGTGACCAGGGCAGCTCTTATTGCTTACACGCCTAATCAGTATATGCATAAATAATAATTGTTCTTGTGTTTGGAAGTTTTGGTACCCAGTGCTCTGTACCACCTGTACAAGGAGGTTGTGGCCTGCACTACTATTTAGAAGCTCTTTACCATACAGTTTCCCAATTATACAGTGACCAGGGCAGCTCTTATTGCTTACACGCCTAATCAGTATATGCATAAATAATAATTGTTCTTGTGTTTGGAAGTTTTGGTACCCAGTGCCCTGTACCACCTGTACAAGGAGGTTGTGGCCTGCACTACAAAAAAAACTTTCCTTAATTAGTATTTTTGTCTTAATTCCTTTTAAAATAAATAAATTTAATTGAAAAATAATTTTATTTGAGAAGCAATATTGCATAAGATATTATTAGTTATGAAAATGAAAAATTGAAAATGGGCAACAAATCGGTCGTGGGTCCTGGTTGCCCGTTGACGGCAACATTGCTCAAAAAGTTACCCCACGTATCATCACCTTTTAAGGCTTTTTCAAATAATAATACTTTGAATTAAGTTTTTTTTTTTTACCCCATCAGTAAATAGTTTTTAAGCATAAATCTCAATAAATTTAGTGAGATTTATGCTTAAACATAAAAGAATGGGGTAAAATGGGATAAAAAAATCAAGATATATTATCTATATATTATATAGTGTGGTTAAAAGATAGATGAATGAATGAATGAATGGATGGAATATAAAAATAAATAAAAAAACTAAATTGCATAATTTCTTAATACATATTTTCAGAAAATATATAAAAAAAAATTGCCCCACTGTTAAATTGCTTGCTTTAAAGCATAAACCTAAATTGTTAGATATACTTAAAACATAAAAATGGGTTTAAAAAATCTCTTTCTAAAATCTTATTCAAGATATGTTATCTGTAAGACTCTGTTGTTCCTCACTAAAAGCTATTGCATGATATAATACAATAGTCTGCTAAATGACTAAATAAATAAATATAATCTTGTTTTTTAATTCTTTTTGGAAGCTTGACAGCCACTATTTGGACATTGTATAGTTTTTGTATGGAAGAGCAATATGAATATTCTGGTGTATATATATTTTGTTTTTCACAAAATAAAGAAAGTCATATTAGTTTGAAACAACATGAAGGTGAGTGAGTGATGACATTTCACACAAAGATTTTTCTGGAAGTGCATATTAGGACATGTCAGTTGTTGTTATGGGCCACTTGTTATATAACGCTTTTGTTTTTTTATATTTTTTTTTAGCAGCATCTTGATATGATATTCTTCGTGCATACATCTGCTGTTCCGTTCATACTAATTACTTTGACACGTTCAGTGTGCTGCTGTTCAATATCTGTAAATGGGTCTCTTGAATCCTGAAGTCCATCTCTGTGCTTATTATATGCATGCACGAGCGTAGTTTGGCATGAAGTGAAACGTCTGCCTCTGTCTTTCTGACTTAGGATCCCATTGCAGACTCTTCTGCAGTGGGCCACTTGCCAGCTGTGGCCCACTCTCCACGCAACGCCACACGTGCAGAGGACTCGGTGTTGCCTGTAAGTTCGCTCTCCTTTCTTGGGTTGTTTATGGCTCTTCTGTCCCATTTTCTCATTTGTGCAGCAGTTCAGTAACCTCTCTCCTATTCAATGTTGAGCAGAGATGCACTAATGGCTCTTTAATTTATGCTAATGTTGCTCTGAATGCTGCAACCCTTAGTGTGTTTGTTTATCTAAAGTAATTTTAGATGCAAGACAATTCAAATTAGACGGCACAAGCTTCATACCCCATGCCCTGACACACACATCCACATGCAGCATGTTTCACCAATAGGAATTCATGTTTTTCTCTTCCATTATCCCATGATACAAATCTGGGGTCGTCACATCTAACTGAAAATTTATGAGCACTCATAACTTTCTAATGTTCACACCCGAAAGCTACTCATCTGTTCGACCTCAAAGACAAAAAAAAAATTTGGTTTACTAAATGCTACAGAAGCACAGTTGCAAATAAGGCCCTCAAAATGATAAATTACTAGGAAAAGTGTCCATTAGGAGCTGCTCCGCCTGGGGAGTTGACTGTGTTGGCAAAATTAGCATCAGTTTTTTGCTAGCGTAATAATAGCCTTAGGTTTTCATGCAATATTGCAGAATGAACACATCTATTTTTACCTTCCTTCTTCTGTGTCAGTGTCTAGGGAAAATTGCTCCTTTCAGGAACATAAAGCATGTTTTAGAAATTAGCCTTTTGATTGCGTGACGGCTGGAACAAAAAAGTAGAAATTCTCGGTGGAGGAAATGCTAATTAAACCTGTGAGGTACACATCACGGCCACTATTTATAAACCACTCTGGGCTGACAGTCCAAAGCTGTTGAGGATGCAACAATTAGGTATACTTAATTCTCACCCCCTCATTTTTGCTCTGCCAGCTTAAAAAGTGAATTCCATCAAGTGTCTGCGGAGAATGTGTTGTTCCATTTTGTCCTCCAGATAACCTTCCAGCTGTCCTCTAGAAGATGGGAAACGTTCAGCTGTGAAACATGCAGGTTGAATCAAAGAACTTGCATTAAAGGTGTTTTTTGTCTTAAACTATCATGAAAAAAAAAATCTGACTTTTTCCGCATTTAAGTGCTATAATCGGGTCCCCGGTGCATCTACCAACCCAGAAAACGTGAAAAAGGACAACCCAGTAACTTTGTTTTGGTAAGCCTTTCTCTGCAAGCATATGAAAAAACGAGTCACTCAGATTTCGCTCCCCTAGTGACCCAGGAAGGAGATCTTAATATAATATCACTGCCCCTTAATCTGCACGTTTCCACCCACGGCGCTACTGTCACTTAATACACAGATCTAATATAAACATGCGATTTCTTTCCCAGCTGTTTACCTTCACAGACATAACCGACTGTGTTTTTGTAACTTATGTGTGTTTTAAACATAAACTTCAGTCTATTTGACAGTTTAAGCGCAATAAGACATGAAAGAGAACTTACTTTATTACTCACGTGCTGTGTGACAGCTGCTTCCTGTGCGTGTGCTTCGGATGTGTGCGCTCAGAAAACAATATCAGAAGTTTAAACTGATATGGCTTTAAAACGCATGATTTCAGCGCCATATACATGATTATCAAAACCAAACAGATGTTTTTTGGCAGAGTATTTGAGGTACAAGCTGTAAAGTCACAGCCCTATTCTGGAAAAGGGGGCAGGGAGCAGCAGCTCATTTGCATTTAAAGATACAGGCACGAAAACAGTGTGTTTCTGCTTCCTCTCAAAATAGTAATTTTCAAAATGATATAATAAATGATCTGTGGGGTATTTTGAGGTGAAACTTCACAGACACATTCTGTGGACACCTGAGACGTATATTACATCTTGTAAAAAGGGGCATAATAGGTGCTCTTTAAATTCAATAAGAAATGGCTGATTCTGATGGTACATTTTTTTATGTTCGTCATTTACAAAGTTCTATACTCTACATGATCATTATCCATGGTGTGTTTATATTTTTTAGTTTAAATATTTAATTAATAGCCGTTCAAGGCATGCATCCCAGAGATCGGTCCTCGTTACAATTTCGCCACATTTGTGGAGTGGGTGCTAGAGAATAATGGACTATATTTCTCCATCTGTCCTGCTGATGAGGACCTCTCCAGCCCTACTCACGACCTAGAGCCCAGTCAGCCATCACCACCCAGCTGCACAGAGCGTCTGCCTGAGCCCACCACAGATGGAGAGCCCGAACCCGTTGTGACGGAAGAGCCAGCGTAAGGAGAAGCGCTCTGGCTCCGTCTGGCTCCTCCTTCCCTTAGGATCCACCATTTTCCTCAGTCGCTCTGGCTCCGCCACACTCTTCCGGGTCCCCGTCTCCGCATCGCTCGCATTAGCCGTCAGCTCCACCTTGGCCCTCCAGACCTCGGGTGTCACCATGAATCTCCGTCTGCTTGACTCCACCTAGGTCTCCACCTCCAGAGGCTCCGTCTCCATCACTGGTCCCCAGGGTGTCGTCTGCCAAGTTTCCACCATGGCTCCTCCCTCCCTCAACTCCACCCTGGGGCCTCATCCTGACTGGTCTCTGGACCAACAACGTGCTTCTCCTGCTCCTGGCCTCCTCCTCAGTTGGACTCTATGTGGTGCGAAGACGGGCCTTCCTGGGAGGGGGCAAATTGTCTGTTGTTTTCTGTGTTAGTTTTCCTTTGACCTAGTTTTCCTTGGTTGTCTTAATTATGTTATTCTGTTCACCTGTGTTTTAATTATCTCATTAGTCTCAGTGTTTAAATACCCTTAGTTCCTTCTAGTCTCTGTCTGTTTTGGTTTGCATTTATGTTTTGTTTTGTTTTACTAGTTCTCCTGTGTATTCTACATTAAAAATCTGATTCTGAACATTTTCCTTCATTGTGAGCTTTTTGTGACAACCAAACCGTGACACCTTCTGTGTTTATTAAATATGTATTTATATTTAATATTTATTTAATATTTACTAATGCTTATTATTAAAATAATTTTCAGATGATATTAGAGCTTTGTTAATTCCTAAAAAAATTTTTTTGAAAATAATTATCAGCCTATCGTATTGTTTAGAATTTTAATATTGGTGTGTTCTCAAATTTTCAGCAACCCTGGACCCAGTTATTCATTTTCAATGGGAGTGACAGCAGACACTGGTGATGCTAAATAAATGAGCAGCTATGTGCTGTGGCTATATCCAGTGGGAGTGCACACAGTTGGGTCATGTGATCTGATTCCTGATTCATTTGGGTTTCGCATTTGTGTAGAAACACTTTTTTAGCAAGCAAACTCCAGTGATTAAACCTCTGTTACTATGAACATAAGTGAACCTTTAGATGGTAGTTTAACACCATATTAAATCCATTCTACAGATCTTCTCTCACAATGCTTGCAGAAAATGTCAACATATTCTGTGTAGGCCTGCCAATGAGTTAATACTGTATTTGTGTACGTTAAGAATACTTGTACAAATATATGTTAATCAGAGTGGCCTTTTTTTCTTTAAAGATCTATAATCTGCATTGACCTGAAGTTGACAAGCAATGCTTAAGCTTTTGTTCAAAGGGATAGAGTGCAAGCGTGGGCGTAGCTGAGTGAAAGCATCCTCTTTATTTTGCTTTCAGAGCCAAAAAGACTATATTTATTCCACCCTTTAATGATACAGACTCGATAACATACATCCAAACTATTAGTTGTTATCTCTGATAAGCTCAAAAAGAATTTGCCTGATCAATAAAGCAAATTTGTTCACTCGTGAGATCAAAGATTCTCTTTGGATGTGTGGTAGGATCAGTCGAGGAACCCCAGCTATACATCCTCTCCTCCTCCTCTGACATGAAATGTGTTAGATCAAAGTGGCTATAGGCTGAAATATGACACCCATCAACCTGGAATTATTCATGTTCACGTGAACATGGAAGTTCTCACCTTGAAACTATGCTAACTAAACCTTTCAAGTGCACCTTATCAATGTAAGCCGATATGAATGTCTTTACGTTTCTAAGCTTTTTCTAAACCATGATTATTTTCTTTCTAGCTTGGTTTGTTTACTTTGCACACAGAGAAGCATGTAACCAGCCAACACTACACAATAATATGCTGCATTGAAGTAAAATGTAAAAAGTTCTGTTTTTTTGTCTGGATTTCTTTAAAAATACATAAATGTATTTTGATACATGCAATGACTTAAACACAACCATTATATAAAGAATATGAATAATTTCTAAATTATTAAAAAAAAAAAATTTGTAAAAAAATTTAACAAATAAAAACTGTCCTGATGTTAAAATGAAAAAAACAAAGTCTCATTAAAAAGATTCATTTCTCAAAAATAAATCCTTACTGACTAGTCTGGTATACTTTTACTATTTTATATGTTTTTATGTATTTTATTTTTGCTTTGAAAAATGCAAGATGCAGCAAGTGGAATGGGAGAAAAATGCAAGATTTTGAGAGGTGTTAATGGCGACAATGAGACAGTGATCAGATAAAATTTAAAAAATCATTGTATTATATTAGAATAGAGAAATTCACACCACAAATGTAACGATACAGAGGACACATAGGAACAATATCATTGCAGATTTTTTCCAGCTGATGAATGATAATAACATTGACAGCATCAGAATCCACTCAATTTTAAAGAGCAGACGATATAACGGCAGTGGGCGGTTGTAATAAACAGAACATTTTTATCTGTTGGTGTGGGCACTAATATAGTTATCATTATAGTGACCTTTACTATTTATCTTTAGTTATGGTTGTTGGGGTGAACAGGTCTGTACTTTTTAGTATGTCTATAATATGATTTGTGATGGAGTTCATCTAGTGTGCTCTTCCCATCTCTGATGATACATTCTCTTTTTCTTCGCCAGGGTCTCAGCAGCCTGTTCAGCTCATTGAAAGTGGTGCGTTTGCTCCGTCTGGGTCGTGTGGCACGCAAACTGGACCATTATCTGGAATATGGTGCTGCTGTGTTAGTTTTATTGGTGTGTGTCTTTGGTCTGGTGGCACATTGGCTGGCCTGCATCTGGTACAGCATTGGTGATTACGAGGTCATAGATGAGGCCACCAACAGCATCAAGACGGACAGCTGGCTTTATCAGTTAGCTATCAGCATTGGCACACCATACCGCTACAATGCCAGCGGCTCTGGCCAGTGGGAAGGTGGTCCCAGTAAGCACACGCTCTACATATCATCTCTCTATTTCACCATGACAAGTCTCACCACCATTGGCTTTGGGAACATTGCACCTACTACAGACGGGGAGAAGATCTTCTCGGTGGCCATGATGATGGTGGGCTGTAAGTATCACTAAATGGTTTCCTTGCTTCATGGATGCTTTACTAGACAGATTGAGCCTCAAATGGAGATTAGGAATACATGATATATTGGTGCCATACCTGTTATTGGCTGATATTAGAGTTTATTTTGGTAACACTCAATATTGTACACATAGTTCACCCAAAAATGAAAATTTGTTAAAAATATACTCACACTAAGGCCATGAAAAATGTAGATGAGTTTCTTTCTTAACTGGAATATATTTGGAGAAATTTTGCATTACATTACTTGCTCATCAATTGATCCTCTGCAGTGAATGGGTGCCGTCAGAATGAGAGTCCAGAACAGCTGATAAAAACATCACAGTAATCCACAAGTAATTCACATGACTCCAGTCAATGTCTTTGTGTTTGTAATAAACAAATCCATCATTAAGACATTTTTAACTTAAAATTATTTGCTTCCAGCTTTTTTTATTTGAATATCATTACATCCTTTATGGTTTAAGCTGATATTCTCAGTAGGGAATACACTTAAAATAGCATCAGCAGACTGTTTATTACATTCTCACCAACCAGGGCATGTCAGCAAACTTTAAGTGCTATTTAAAAGCATTGTAGACACATTAATAGTATCATATAACATCACATAATTTGATATAAAACAATTTTCTGCCTTTCTGTTTAGAAAAACATTTGCATCATGTCCTAATAAGACCTGCTATGTCAAAAAAATCTTTGAAAACATTTCCTGAATCTTCTCTCTCTAAGCTGCTATACATTCAATAAATTAATAAGCTTGTGCTTTAAACCTCCTGAAACCATAATGCTGCTCTTTGCTCTTCATCACCCAATCACTTGTTATTTTCAGAGTACTTTCTCCAAAGTTAAGTACTGTAGTAGCCCAGCAATAGTGCAGGTCAGCTTTTGAGTTACTGACCAGTTTCATCAGTAATCCTCTACAGATACACAGGGCTAGCAGATAGAATGTGCTACAGTAAACCAAGCTGTGACTATAGCACTTCGTTGAAATGTAAAATGAGCCACCCAGGAGGCTGAAAAACAGTGTCAGTGAGTAAGCAGGGAACAGTGGCACAGCTGAACGCACAGTTTAGGAAGAGGCATATAGGGCAGTACTTCTGCAAAAATTAAATGGCAGTTAGATTACAATACAATGTTGTGTGTAATTTTTTTATGCTAAAATACTGCTTTATGTTCTAGTTTAATATGCAGAGACAACTATGTGTCAGCCATTGTAGGTCAACTTCGTGAGGAGTGTAAACACTGCGCTTTTCAAACATCACTGCAAAAAAATATTTTCTTAATTGAGTATTTTTGTCTTGCTTTCCAGTAAAATATATAAACATCCTTACAAGATAACGAAAAATAAATTTACATTAAAAAATCGAAATTTAATTGTGTAATCTTTAATTAAAATGTATTTAATTAAGTTATGTGTTCAAATTAATCTATCTATCTATCTATCTATCTATCTATCTATCTATCTATCTATCTATCTATCTATCTATCTATCTATCTATCTATCTATCTATCTATCTATCTGTCTGTCTGTCTGTCTGTCTGTCTGTCTGTCTGTCTGTCTGTCTGTCTGTCTGTCTGTCTAATACACTTGTTCTATGTTGGGTTGCTGGGATGCTGGGGCCTTTATTTATTTATTTATTTATTTATAAAATGTACTAATATTCTGTTGATTTATTTCTTTGAAAAAAAATAAGAAAAACATTTTTAGCTGTGATTGCGCTGTTTGTTTAAGCGTGACACTTGTGACTCAATCAGTGGTGTGATTTTTCATTTTTACACTTTCAGTGAGTGCCACTAGTCGCACAGAAATTACACAATTCAGCTTTAAAGTTTTAATTGGAAAGCGGACCAAAGGTAGTTTAATTTAGCAGACTCTAGCTAGCTTATAAAGCACAGCTGGCTTCAGATCAGTTTTAGCAGTAGTGAGGTGCAGCGCTGATCGTTTCCTGATGTGTAGTAGAGCAGTGCTTGCTGTTGATTTATTGCAAGGTTGTTCTGCACCATCTGAGTTTCTGTCTTACTTCTCTCTGTGCGCACAAATGACAGCAGATGGGGAGAAAGTCTTGTGTTGTTTGTGGATTTCTCACAGTGCTACAGTATGGTGCATTGTGTGGTATTCTGTTGTACTGCATTAGCCAAATCCAATTAATATTAAATTATGATGAAGCAGACATTTAGCATTAATGAACCATGAATTCATAAAGACTAGCGGATTTACACAAACTGAGTTTAATTGCCTGTTCTTTGAGTCATATTTGTGCTAGTCACAGATCTGTGGATGTACTTTTTGTGTGGTGTCGGTGAATCAATGTTTAATGTATTGTATGAATGGGACTGGATTTATGTTAGATCTGTGGAATTAGCATTAGGCTAATCACCATGTTAAAGCCAACTGTGCTTATCAGGGCCTTTTTGTTTTAGTGAAACAGAGCTGCAGTTTAGACACTTGTTCTTCTCGCTGGTGCATAAATTTGCTTTGTACTACTTCTTCCTCTTTTTTTTAACGTAAATCCTGGGCTTGTTAAGATTCAGTGTATCATTGTTTGACTGAGAGAGGAGAGAGCAAGTACTACTGCTTCTGGGGCCCTTAAAGGTTGATCCAAAAATGAAAACTCACTGTCATGTTGTTCCAAACCCATATAACTTAATTTCTTCTGTGGAACACGAAATATATATTTTCAAGAAGCTTCACATATGTATGTCTTTTCTTTTTTTATAATATATAGTAATCAGTTCTTACAAAATTGCTTAAAGGGTTAGTTCACCCAAAAATTCTGTCATTAATTACTCACCCTCATGTCATTTCAAACCCGTAAGTCCTTCGTTCATCTTCGGAACACAAATTAAGATATTTTTAATGGAATTTGAGAGCTGTCTGACCCTGCATAGACGCCGCATCTGTTTCCTATGTTGTTGTGATTTGATCTGAACGGAAACAGCGTATCCGTGTGACGTAGCTGACACAGAACAGTATACGCTGTTTACGTCCAGCGGATATTCTCCAAAATGGCACTAGGGTGATGCGGAGGAGACGAATTGTTGAATAAAGTCGTTTTTTTTTTCTTTTGCACACAAAAAGGATTCTTGTAGCTTCGTATAATTGCGAATGAACCACTGATGTCACATGGATTATTTTACCGATCTCCTTGCTACGTTTCTGGACTTGGAAACATTTCAGCTACGTTGCTGTCTATGCAGGGTCAGACAGCTCTCAGATTCCATCAAAAATATCTTAATTTGTGTCTTATGGGTTTGAAATGACATGAGGGTGAGTAACTCGATGAATCCTTGAGAACCGGTAGAGGGATGGGTTCCATATGTAGAGACCTAAGTGGATCTCATATGTGTAAAGTCCACTGTATAGCCTCAGAGCCCGTGTTTCCCCAGCAGACTTCTGCCAATCACCTCCAATCTTCCATATGCACCTAAACGGTTGTTCATATGTGTAAGTGTTTCCGAAACCTCCTTCGGGAAGGATGGGGCTTCCGCAACGTTCCTTTTCCAAGTGGTACAGGTATGTTTTCCCAGTGTTATCCAATCTCACTGAGTGGGTAGTGCTACGACAACAGTGACTGGTCTTCTTGTTGCGAGCCCCGGCCTACACCAAAAAGGGGCGCAGGAGGCTCGCACAGGACAATGGAAGGGGCAGCAGCCATGGCGCTTTGGTAGGGATCCCAATTCGTCGGTCTCGACATAACTCGTAGTGACTGACTGAAAGAGAACGTCTCAGTTACGTATGTAACCCTCGTTCCCTGATGGAGGGAACGGAGACTTCACGTCCCATCGCCACAGCTGCTGTACCACCGCTGAGCGGCCGGGTCACCAGCTCGGCTCCTCAGCAAAAACCTGGTATGCGTTGCACCGGCTGCTACCTTTTTATGCTCACGCTGTGATCAGCGGCAGCTGGATGCAATTATCGCATGCCAATGTGCATTGGCTCATTTAGTTTACACTCGAACTGAATTGGTCTCTCTATGCAAGATCCCAATTCGTCGGTCAGGGAACGACGAACGAGGGTTCAGGGAACGAGGGTTACAAATACGTAACCGAGACGTTCTTTGAAAAGAAGTAGCTCAAAAGAAAGATTCATTCACTGAACCAGTTCTCGAGTCATTTTTCTCCCTATATACTGCTGTTGTATGTAAAAGTGCTTTATAGTTCCAGCATTATCCTTTCATGTTCCTAAGATAAAACATCAAACGGGTTCGGAACCACAAGGATTTTCTGTTTTGATAGAACTATTTCTTTAAGGCATGTCTGAATTGATTAATAAAACATACATACATACATACATAACAAATTGCCCACATTGTCCACATCTCCCTCTCTTTGGCTCAGTCACACTCAGTAAAGACACATGCGTGGCTGCAGTTCAGAAGAATCTGATCAGCATAACATTTTAATACTGTCTAGGTTAAGATTTATAGTGTGTGCTGACTAAGGAAACTGATGCTCTGTGCATCAGGACTCCTTGGGGCTACGCTATCATGTGACCACTGTCTCATAGGGCTTGAATCTACCGATAAACTTCGTCCATTATTTGGCAGTGACCAGAGCGCTGCTGCAGTATGGTTCAGTCAGCAGTAATGGTCTCACTCAGGGACTTTCCAAAGGTTTATGCGTTCCTGGTACACCGATATGATAGTTTCTCCATCTCATAGAGCTCGGCAGTACCTGTAATGACCCTCCGTGGCTTGTTTCGAGCTATCTTTAAGCATCAACTGTTGTAGAGGACTGTTACAGTCAGCACAGGGGAGACATTTGCCTTCATTGAAGCAGACATTATCAGAAGAAACAGATCTATGTCTAATGGAATCACATCTCGTAAAGTGGCATTATAGTAAGTAAGTGTCTGTGCATTCTCACTCAGCATGTCAACAAACAACAGGAGCATCTGTTAACAACCCCACAGCAAATATGAGCATGCATATGAGAAGATGGTTAATGTTACATTTCTTGTTGTCTTGTTCAGTTCATGTATAGCCTTATGGATACAAAGCTTCCAATGCTTTAGTGTCTATGCAGTTTCTTGTGATCTCGTAATGTAATGATTTTTCATATAGAGATGATAAGAATCCTTGTGAAAAAGTGCACTTAATTGTAACTTAATTGTATTTTTTTTTTACATTTTCATGTTTTTTACCGGGTAATCGGCTCGGCTCCTCAGCGAAAACCTGAATATGCGCTGCATCTGCTGCCTACTTATACTCATGCTGTGATCAGCAGCAGCTGGATGCAATAATCGCATGCCAATGTGCATTGGCTCATTTAGTTTACACTCGAAGTGAATTGGTCTCTCTAAGCAAGATCCCAATTCGTCGGTCAGGGAACGACGAACGAGGGTTCAGGGAACGAGGGTTACAAATACGTAACCGAGACGTTCTTTGAAAAGAAGTAGCTCAAAAGAAAGATTCATTCACTGAACCAGTTCTCGAGTCATTTTTCTCCCTATATACTGCTGTTGTATGTAAAAGTGCTTTATAGTTCCAGCATTATCCTTTCATGTTCCTAAGATAAAACATCAAACGGGTTCGGAACCACAAGGATTTTCTGTTTTGATAGAACTATTTCTTTAAGGCATGTCTGAATTGATTAATAAAACATACATACATACATACATAACAAATTGCCCACATTGTCCACATCTCCCTCTCTTTGGCTCAGTCACACTCAGTAAAGACACATGCGTGGCTGCAGTTCAGAAGAATCTGATCAGCATAACATTTTAATACTGTCTAGGTTAAGATTTATAGTGTGTGCTGACTAAGGAAACTGATGCTCTGTGCATCAGGACTCCTTGGGGCTACGCTATCATGTGACCACTGTCTCATAGGGCTTGAATCTACCGATAAACTTCGTCCATTATTTGGCAGTGACCAGAGCGCTGCTGCAGTATGGTTCAGTCAGCAGTAATGGTCTCACTCAGGGACTTTCCAAAGGTTTATGCGTTCCTGGTACACCGATATGATAGTTTCTCCATCTCATAGAGCTCGGCAGTACCTGTAATGACCCTCCGTGGCTTGTTTCGAGCTATCTTTAAGCATCAACTGTTGTAGAGGACTGTTACAGTCAGCACAGGGGAGACATTTGCCTTCATTGAAGCAGACATTATCAGAAGAAACAGATCTATGTCTAATGGAATCACATCTCGTAAAGTGGCATTATAGTAAGTAAGTGTCTGTGCATTCTCACTCAGCATGTCAACAAACAACAGGAGCATCTGTTAACAACCCCACAGCAAATATGAGCATGCATATGAGAAGATGGTTAATGTTACATTTCTTGTTGTCTTGTTCAGTTCATGTATAGCCTTATGGATACAAAGCTTCCAATGCTTTAGTGTCTATGCAGTTTCTTGTGATCTCGTAATGTAATGATTTTTCATATAGAGATGATAAGAATCCTTGTGAAAAAGTGCACTTAATTGTAACTTAATTGTATTTTTTTTTTACATTTTCATGTTTTTTAACACACTTAAATACACTTTTAATACGCTGTTTTTGTAATAATGTCAAATTAAAAGTACATTTTCAGTAATCTTTTAAATAATTGTTGTCACGCTTTAAAGAATCACCCTTATTTTGATGTGTTGACTATACTAAAGCACATGTAAATTACTTGATTATAATTTTAACTGTTGTGTTTTTCAATATTACATGAATATATCGTAAGTTCATATATTTTAAAAGTGCTAAATGGCAACTGTGTAATTACAAATATGTTTTAATACATGACATGCAAACTTCAATAGAAATTAGATTAAATATATGTTTAAAAATATTTGGCACAAATATATTTCAGTATTTGGCAGGATACTTTAACCATATTTCAGACAATATAAATAATTATGAAATTGCATATAAAGATGTACTTAAGTATACTGAAGTGTATTAGAAATTCAGCTAATTGCATTTAATATAAATTTAAATTATAATATGTTTTCATTAAATTACAATTAACATGCAATTAAGTGTCTGAAAACATTACTGTACATTCAGTTCACTTTTAAGTGTATTATTTTAAAATATATTACGGTATTTCCATAGTACATACTTTTTTACATTTACTTTTTTTTGCAGTGTTGTGTTGGATGTCTTTTCTTCATGCTTCATATGTCAATAAGCAGCAGTATTCACAAATAAAGTTGATCTGTTAGCTTGTTTATTCAGTGCAATACAATGATGCATTCCTGCATTTGTGAAGTTATTGATCTGCCTTCTCTAATTACTGACTGTGGCTGAGCTCATAGCTGTCCAGGTGATGTTTTACCTTCGCTCCTTTTGCATTTCCCATTAATCCATGTTCTTCTGACAATAGCAGGGCTGTCAAGCGATTAAAATGTTTAATCAAATTAATTATATGATATACCGGCATTCCATTACTTATTATGGAATTTAGTATGGGTTACAAGACATGATTACGTATTTTTTTTTAATTTTTTTTATATAATTGTAGCGTAAGAAGTTATCCCTACTCAGTGTACCTAGCAAAAAAAGCTCATTCTTCTA
This sequence comes from Sinocyclocheilus grahami, assembly GCF_001515645.1. Lineage (NCBI taxonomy): Eukaryota > Metazoa > Chordata > Actinopteri > Cypriniformes > Cyprinidae > Sinocyclocheilus > Sinocyclocheilus grahami. The sequence goes on along the minus strand of NW_015506065.1, from coordinate 148,429 downwards.
TTTGAAGGACAGTCGAACCCAAAGGGGAAAAATATTTTGTATCCTGATATATAATTACTCAAATGAGTCTTCTGTCTCATATGCACACCTCTGACGATCATCTGTTGTTTTCTCTCTAAAGGCATTTTGGGTTTGCAAATGTAAATCAAATCTGTTTGTCCCTGCTGCAGTCTTGGGAAAGATAAATTAAATCACCCATAATGTCTTACAGCAAACAGGGACAGTGACTGACATGTATTATGCAATGGATCATTATGTGCAGCATTTTAAGTATAGGAGGAAGAATGTGTCAGGAGTTTAAGGTCCAGAGGGTTTATTGATCTCCCAGACCATTCAAATGACAGGTATATTGATCCTACAATCAATATTGTACAGAAACAGTATAAATAGCTGCATTTGTTGTCAACTTGTGTCTAATTTAAGAACAGCATAATGCATGCATAATTTAATTAATTTGAAATAAATTCTCTGACTCACAATTTTTTGGGTCGCCTTTATTGGTCCACAGTAACACACACACACACACACACACACACACACACACACTCACACATCAGTGGTAAATATAACTCTATATTCTATTTATTAAAGCCAAGTATGAATCTCATCAAGTTAGTGTGGTATATTTTGTTTGTCATTCTGGTCACTTTGGAGTGTGGCATTTCTTCAGGAGTCCTGGTTCATTTCTGACCCGGTCCTTATAAATCTTCAGCTTAAGTGACACCTTACAGATTAACTGTGAATGTGGCGTTCGCTCATGAGCAAACCCCCGGACATCTCCAGCAGCACACTGAAGTCACAGGCTGCATGCTGTATGACAGCTGTGAAGCAATGTACTGTCAAACACGCCGCTTTTTTGACTCTAATGTCATAGTCAGGTGCCAAGAACTTGGTGTTGTGAAGATTCAGGTTAATGACCACAGTATGACTTTATCATAATGCAGTTGACATTGTTTGAATTACTTATTACATCTATAAGTAATACTATTTGAGGACAAAATATGTTTGTCCCGCTCTATAGCAGTAATCAAAGAGCAGATGGGAGATATGAAATTATATGGGAGAGAAGTACAACACAGGAAAAGAGAAATAGAGTGATGGACAGAAATGGTGTCTGCCTTCAGGCTCTGTAGTAATTGCTGAACCTGACCGTGTGTGTTAAGGCATCTATCCCTGTTGGGCTGATGCTGGAACTGAGCCGACTTTATTCCTCCTCCAAGCACAAGAGCATTACATTAACTTACAATTACTGACTCATCTGGGTCATCGCCTCATGAGGGCTGAAAAATGACTGAATCGTATCAGAAAGACTGTTGGGTTAATTCACTAAACACTTGCATCAATTTATTGTGGTATTTCAGCACAAAAACATGCAGTTTATTCACTAACTACCTGTAGTCCAAATTAATTAGGCGGCAGTGTCAGCCATGAGGGAATTTTTCATGCATGCTGATATGTATATACTGTATATAGTAAATCAATACTGGACAAACCAATGAAAGATTTCAGCATTAGGTTTTATTATCGTATTGTTTTTGCTGGTAATTATGCTAGCATACACAGATATTCTTTCCCCAATATTTTGAAGTAATCTTGATAATTAACGACTTACAATCTTTCACCAACCTAACACTTGTTAGTATAATAAAGGAAAGGAACAATATGTAGAGTAATGGAGCACCATCTCCCACTCCTTGATTGTGGCAGATTTATAAATGATCCTGTTATTCAGTCTTTCTCTTTTCGTTACCCGATTTTGTTACCTCTTTTCGTTACCATAATTCCTTTACGCTTCCAAAGTGTTCTGCAGCTATAAAGTAAATAAAGTATATAACATTTATATATTTTTGCAGAAATATTGAACTGAAAGTGACAAGCCTGTATGATGACCTGACTGTGACCATGCATTAAATAAGCTTAGTACGTTGCTCAAGACTGTTATGTAATACAGAGAAATCGTGTGGTCTTGGCTTGTATTGTCCTTTGGGAAAAAATTCTTGTGATTCTAGCTATTTTTATATATATGTCTTGGTCAAATCTCTATTAACCTCTGCCTTCCAGACAGACCTTCCGTTCCCCTTATACTGATCATTACTGCAGAGGTGTAAGGAACGACTCCTATCTCCTCTTGAATAAATCATGCTCAGGGAGATCTCTGGGTGATGACTCATCAATCTGAAAGAATGCTAATATAATCCTCATTAGCAATGAGTCACGTTATTCAGACGTCTTTACCCATCACAAGATATCTGCAGTCTTACATGTACATGTAGGGAGAGGAGTGCAGCACTTTTCAATAAGTCAATCAGGGTTTTGCTACCATGCTCACGTAATGTCAAACAGTTTCCCAGTGATGATTTATGAACAGAAGTGGAAGAGAGAGAAATGATGAAAAAATACTTCATCACATACATCTTTTCTTTAAAGAGAGCATGTTTTAATATCATTTTTGAAGAATGTGTCTGAACATCTTAATTAAGTGGGAGAGTTTGATCTGAGAGTGCTCTTATGTTCTCCCCTCGGTATTTCAGCTTTTAATTTCCATCTATATCTGGTGGGGTTTTACAGATACATTTAGTTACAGTGTAGTTTGATTGGTATGCATAGTGGTTATTACTCGCATTGAGGCAGTAACAACTGTTTGTATTTGTTTTTGCTGATGGCACAGACAGTGATCAAAGAAGCTCACTCAGCTACACTGGTAATGTCAGAAAGGCTCCTTTCATAGCTCTTCCTTTCATTTGGCCTTATTTATAAAGTGTGTATCATGCTAGGCACAGCTATAAATAAATGTAATGTTTGACTTTCTGTACTTTTAAGACTCCAAAACAGCACTATTGAATAATATTAAATCAATAAAAAAATTTTCTTTCTTTTTTCTGTGATATGTATAGATTTATAGAGATGTTTCAGGGAGCAACATTTTTTGCAGTTGCGGAAGAGATGAGCCAATTTTCCACTATCGGGCTGAACGGTTCTCTTTGAATCTGTGTATCATTCGATCATTCATTTTTTGATTTAATATTGAAAGTAGAAAAATGAGAAAACAGCTCCTTTTTTTTTTTTTCTTTCAAAAAACGAAAAATTTTCGCTTTTTCGTTCATGGGTGGAAAAATGAATAAACAGCTTGAATATTCGATTTCTACACGTGGGCGGGAATTAAACGCCCCTTTCTGCTGATTGGTCAGCCAAAGATCAAACCGTGCCATCATCAGTTCTTCTGCAGTATCACGCAGCAGAATAATAGTCCTCCACTGCTGTAGTTGTACGGATTAATAACCCATTTTATCAATTTCATATTTTTCTCATCAAACAGACTAATGAATAGCTCGACACAACTCGTACCGGGGCAGAGACAGATAGGTCTTTCTTCTGTGTAGACCAGCGGTTCTTAAAGTGGTAGGGGGTCCGAGAAATAATTAGCTATAGCCTAAAGTATTTTCAGACTGTAAAGTCGTTTTTTTTTTTTTTATCATGATACATAGGCCTACTGTGATTTATTCCAAAGTGA
>NW_015506065.1:140985-144790 GCF_001515645.1 Sinocyclocheilus grahami | reverse complement strand
GCGCTAAAGCAGCGCATTCTGTTGTTCTCTTTATTTTTCAAAGGCATGATATTTTGTAGTTATTTTGAATGTAACGTTACACAATTAAAAATATACATTTTACCATACGACTATAAATGACAGAGTATTAAGTTATTTCGCCTCGATGGGGAAAAAAATCCAAGTGAACATCAATCAGTAGCTACTCAATATTAATTTAAACTGCTTTAAATATGACTGCTGCTTATTTCCTGTGCACTTCAATACTGGTCTGTGCTTGACTGTAGTCGCGTCTGTCTGCTTATTGAGTTTATTTAACCCATCGCAATTTATTGGAACTGTGTGAACTAGAGTGACTACTCACCTTAATGTTGTTCTAAAGGCTTATTACTTAATAACACAAAAATCTTCTGCCCGCACTTGCCAATTTAACGGCAGAGAATGGTGACTTTAGTTTTTTTTTTTTTTTTTTGAAGCAGATGCATATTTGTCGTAAAATAATCCTATGCATCTCGTGGTGTATATTCCAAGCATTCTGAAGGTATACTGAGGGTTTGGTGAGAAACAAACCGAAATGGCAAGTTATTATATATTATGAAAATCTTGCGTAGCAGTGTGAGCTCACGCGGCGCACAAGTGCATATCCTTTTGAGATATCAATTATAATACATTTTAATAAAACACAAGACTACATTATATAACTCTAACAGTAGGCTATTTAATATCTGTTGTTCTCCGGTTGTCAGTCAGAATGACAGTTCTTGCGTGAACATAGGCCTATATATACCCAAGCCAATTTAGTATTCTTTCCTTTTTGTCTTAGTGTTTAAAACATTTATTTTGAAACAAATTAATTAATTAATTTCTTAATTAAACAAACAAACAGACTTACTGAGTGAGCAGGGTAGGCTATGGCAGCAGTTATATCATACCCTGCCATGCCCAGCTGATGCAAAGAATATAATTTATATCTACACAGAAGAAAGCCCTGTCTAGACTCTGCCCCAGTATGAGTTGTATCGAGCTATTCATTAGCCTGTTTGTTTGATGAAAAAATATTAAATGTAGTTACAATAAATGTGTTAAGAATCCATACAACTGGAGGACTATTATTCTGCTGCGTGATACTGCGGAAGAACTGATGATGGTACGGTTTGATCTTCGGCTGACCAATCAGCAGAAAGGGGCGTTTAATTCCCGCCCACGTGTAGAAATCGAATATTCAAGCTGTTTATTCATTTTTCCACCCATGAACGAAAAGCGAAAATTTAAGCTGAATTTTCATTTTTTGGAAAAAAGCAAAAAAAACGAAAAAGGAGCCGTTTTCTAATTTTTCTACTTTCAATATTAAATCAAAAAATGAATGATCGAATGATACACGGATTCTCTTTGCTTAACCCGTTCCATTCCGTGCCGATCCGGGCCAGTCAGCACCAATACGGTTTCATTTTCCACTGTGGCGCTCATAACGGAATGTAATATAAATGCATCAGTCGTTGCTTTGGTAACGCAAGTGTAACGTAAACAGCGATATGGGCAGTGATCAGATATTTCTGTTTTTGGGACAAATTTTTTATCCGATATTTACTTCGCTAAATAACAGAAAAAAGGGCAAAACACTTGACCCGAAAAATAAAATAAACAGAAGACGACGACAGGTATTATATCAGTAAGCGCAAATGTTTCCTCCACAGACCAAACTGTCTCAGATATTTTTTTATTTTTTATATTGAACGTAACATAGCTGTTTACTTGGCTGTTTGATCAAATAACGCGCTTCCGCTTAGCCAGCTATGGAGAAACTGGTAGCCAGGCAACAGAGTGGTGATTTCACGCACACGCACTCTACCAGCACAGCTCAGCACAGTTGTCTAACCGTGCTGAGAATTCCGGGCCGAGAATGATTTGTAATCGTGCTGCGCCGTACCAGGCTCATGTGGAAATACAACTGGAACTGTACCTGACAGTTCTTAGAACCGTTCGGCCCGATAGTGGAAAAGTGCCTATGGATACTATAAATAAACAGGTAGGTAGGTTGGTAGGTAAGTAAATAGATATACAGACACATAAGTAGGTAGGTGTCACACAGTTATGTTCTGTTTCTGTTTGCACTTTTTCCCTGCCTGAGTTTGTTGCCATAGTGACCTAGTTAAGGTAATCATTCCATTCAGCTGTGAACCTCATTATCTCTTGTATTTAGTTCTCTCTGTTTCCGTTTGAGTTTGTCTGGCCTCGTCTATACTATGGCTCTGTGTGAGTAAGTTAATGCTGTGCTCCTGAGTAAAGACTTTTGATCCTTCCTCTTCCTCTTCATCTTCATGCGTGTATCTGACTACAAGTTGTGACAAGGTCAGACCAGAAAAGATTAGCGGCATGTTATGAAGTTCATGTTTATTTTTCTTATTTTTCCCACAATGGATCTGCCGGCCATACAGTTATTGTGTGCCTTGAGCAGAAGGACAGCTCCCTTGAGAATCAAGTTGAGGAATTTCTCAGACTCGCTAATGAAGCATCATTCCCGGATGACTGCCTCTGCAGCTTCTTGCTCGCTGGCCTTAACACCGCCACCAGGGCACAGCTGTCCAGGGATGCACCTCGAGGGAGCTTCATGGATTATGTGGAGTGGGTGCTGGTGTCTTGCAAATCGCCGCTTACTGTTGAACCTATTGATGATGACACCAGCCCCACTAACTACCCAGTGCCCAGTCAATAACACCCAGACTGCAGGGATCGGCAGCCCAAGCCCGCCACAGGCAGCGAGAGTGACTCCGCCACTGCTAACAAGTGTGACCGAGCTGAATATCGCCACGGAACCTGAGCACCGCGTGCCTGACCAGGTGTGTGAGCCAACAGCTTCATCCATCGCTGAGGGAGTGAATGTGGAATTTGTGGGGATGGAAGTGAGCTCCGCCCACCCTCCTGCCACTGAGAGTGTTTGGTCATCGCACTGGAAAACTGTTTTGATTTTGGAGAGATTGATTTTCTAACCCCTTTGCTACCACCTGAATCAGTCTGTTTTGTCCCGAACTCACTGACCCTGCCCAACCTTGCTCTCCCACCACCTCTCTAGAAATCTGTTAAGACTGCTTAATTTTGTAATGCCCTCCAAGCTCTTCTCCAGTCCCCAGTTACTCCTGCCACCCAGTCATCACTACCTCCCAACATTCCCTCAGTGCCTCCTCTCAGTGGTGGGTCAACACCTCGGGCCTGCTAGGAGCCATCTCTTCCTGAATGTGGGAAGCCTGTGGCTCTGCCTTCTGCCTCTGCACACTCCACTCCTCCTCGACCTGTTGCCCAGGTTCCTGCACCTGCACTCCTTCCTCCCTCGATGCCGGCAGTGACCAGTGGGCATTTAACCTCACCGGACTCCTTCAGTATGTCGGCTCCTCCTGGGTTGGGCATCGCTACGCCTACGCAGCAGACTTGCGGGCCGGTCGTTGCTCTCCGGCCCTCCACCCCTTCAGCTTCCGCCAGCTCCTCCCTCCCTCAACCCTCTGGATCCCTACCACCATCTTGATTGGGGGGGTCATCGTCGCTGCCGCCTACACTCTTAAGAAAAATGGTTCTAAACAGTACCAGAAAAGGGTTCTTTGGCTTGTAACAATAGCAGAACCCTATTTAGTGCTAAATAGAACCTTTTTTTATTTTTTTTAATAAGGTTCTAACTATGCTTTGAAAATGCTATATAGGACATTATTGGTGTTATAAATAACCTTTTTTAATGATAGTTTTTCAATAATATTAGTATTTATTTGTGTGTGTATGTATGTGTATATATATATTTTTTTTTACCCCTCTATCTGCCTGGTCTTATAATATCTTGAAG
>NW_015506065.1:106523-140975 GCF_001515645.1 Sinocyclocheilus grahami | reverse complement strand
TTTTTTTTTTTTTAACAATGTGAAATTGTAGCAAAAATGAGTGTTCTAACAACAGTTAATAGCAGAATACATTAATGAATGATCTGAATAACATAAATGCTTAAAGAAATAAAACAAAACGGAGCATAAAATAGTGCCAAGCTCCAGTGAAATATCTTCACAATCCTCTATGATACCGCTAAGTTAATCATTATGTGTATTTTGGTGTGATTGAATGTCAGTTACTCTCTGCAGATGATGAGGTTGTAGGATGTGACAGCATCTGAAATGCACAATTGAGTTTAGATATACAACGTGTCTCCTTTCATTTGTTTGTGAAATCTTTTACAATTTATGAAAACAATTGTTTATGAAGGCCAAAAGGAGTATGTGAGCACTCCACAATGTTTAATATCAGAACATACAGTATACTGGATGTTTTCCCCTGACAAGTCAACATAAATGTATACCACCTGTAGCTGTGTGAACAAATAGCATGTCAACCATCATCTCTGCTCTGTGTTTCTGATAGAACCCCTCTCATAGGCAGTAGCACTGAGGGTTTTCCTCAAATTGTGGAGTTGATTGGTCTCCTTTGGTTAAAATGACATGCTCATTACTGCCTAAAGTGCAGCACATGACCCTATTACCATTGTGCTCTTGAGCAAAGTGCTTAACCCCAGTTTGCCCCTGGGGGACTGTCCCTGCTTTTGTTTCGATCAATTACTCCAGAACAAAAAGCTGTTGAAGAACGACATGTAAAATTTGAACTTTAATCTAAGTCCGTTAATGTTAACCTAACATCATTAAATTAGTGTTAATCATTATTGCTGATAGAGAGTGAAAAAGTTTTCTCCTAGCTCAACTACTGTTTATTGAAGATGTTGCACTGAAGGAATATTTTACACAAAAATGAACATTTGCTGAAAATTTGCTCATCATCAGGCCAGATTTGTATGAGTTTTTTCTTCTTCATCTGAAGAGATTTGGAGAAATGTAACACTACATTACTTGCTCACCAATGGATCTTCTGCAGTGAATGGGTGCCGTCAGAATGAGAGTTCAAACAGTTGATCAAACACCAAGGTTTTCACTTCATGAGACATTAATTGATGAACTGGAGTCATGTGGATTACTTGTGGATTGTTGTGATGCTTTTATCGGCTGTTTGGACTCTCATTCTGACAGCACCCATCCACTGCAGAGGATCCATTGGTGAACAAGTGATGTAATGCTAAATTTCTCCAAATCTCTTCAGATGAAGAAACTAAATTTGAGCAAATTTTCATTTTTGGGAAAAATATTCCCTTAATACTCAGAATGATGATGAAGCTCTGCCAGAAGCACACTAAACAAACTTACTATTTGCAAAAGTCAGAGGTGCTGTTGATTCTAAGAAACTAGAATTGTTAAATCAGTTATTTTAATGATAAAGTTTATTCTCCATAAAGAAGTTACAGTAAGTTCTTGTGTAAATCTGAATTTGATGTTAGTATGGTGACTGTGCAAACACCTGGCTTTCATTATCTGCTCGCTGGGGTACAGTTCTACCTGATCAAGCTGTGATAGAGGTAAGGTTCCCACAGTCTTCATATACACTTCAAAGAAGCACAGATATACTCTGAAACAGACTATGCTGATGAAGGACATCACATCTCGCTCCTGTTCAGCTCTTCAATAGAAAAGACAGCTGAGGCCTAAAAGCACTAAATGGCACAAAAAAATGCAGATTTTTTAAAATGGAAATCTGTATTATATAGACTATTTGTGTGTGTATGTATATATATTTTTAAAGATATTTTTTATCTTCTGTTTTGGAAAATAATACATAATGTATCAGCTGTGTAATACACACACATTATTTAAATTATATATTGAATGATATAATTATGTATATTATTGCCTTTTATATATTTATGTTTTTGTATTTATATACACACAGACATGTGTGTTTGTAAATAACAGCTGATAAAATATTTATATATATTTTTATATATTTAAAATAAAAATATATATTTAAATATTTTATCTGCTGTTTTGGAATATAATATATAATGTATCTGCTGAATTGTACAATATAGCACAAAATGTAAATGTGTAATATATCAAATGTATTAATATACAATATATGTTGCTTTGGAAGTTGGCTTTTTTTATTTATATACATATATAAATGTATATAAATACATATATAAAGATATTCAAGTGGCATACACATAATCCATAACATTTCACAAGCAAAATAGACACTAAAAGTCACATTATTGCTGGTAAATAGAGTTTGACATCCAGTGGAAAACAAAATATATAAAACACCAGTGTTTACGTTTTATTTTTAGTACTAAATAATACATTGCTTTATATACCCTAATAGGATGGCCTCATTACCAACAGCACATTACAGTCTCTCAATACATCACAAACACTGCGCAGACAATGTTTTCCTGTGTGTGAAAGTTTTGGCCAGAGGAGGAATTGAATAGCAAGCTTGACTACACAGTACATTTGAGTTCCTCCGCATACATGTCAGAGCTCACAGGCCCTTTTCTCCCACGTAACAAAATCAAGCCACCGTGGAGCTCTGGGACTGCATCATTTGTACTTAAATGTATTAAGTTATCGCCTTCCTAATCTTGTTAATATGGTCCTACATTGCTGCGCTTATTATTTTGGGATGTGTTCAACACAATTACGCGTGCTGGGCTTTTGTGGACTCTGTGGGGTTGCATCTCACGACTTTGTGCCATCGGGCAGCATAGCTCACTGGAGCAGCACATGAGTCAGCACTGTAAATATTTAATAAGAGCTTGGATATTGAGCAGTGGAGCTATTACAAGGGATTCGCTTTGTAGTGCTGTCATCGCTCTTAATATCACTGTTACATCCTAGTGATTGTCACCTCTTCAATGGAGCAATGAATCATTCATTTGATGCTCTGAGTAAAGGTGCTCTAAGGGATCGTTCTGAGACTGAGGTTTTTGCAAAGCTGAGTGTATGAAAGATACAGATTTGAATGAATCAAAACCGTTTCTATTAACACCTGCCTGAACAGACTGCTACTCTGACACAGATACCTTTGGGAATCGCTGTGCCTAGTGTAGATCCTTTACTGTGCTCGTTATTTAAAAGGACAGTGATTGTGATTCAACATTGAAAAAAAAAAATCATGTTCTTACTCCAGTATTTTTGACTTGTTGGGCATCTAAACACTCATAAAGGAAAATAGTTCACTCAAAAATTAAAATTTGTTGAAAATGTACTCACCCTCAGGTCATCAAAGATGTAGATGAGTTTGTTTCTTCATCAGAACAGATTTGGAGAAATTTAGTATTCACTTTTAGTAGTACAATTTAGTAGTACACTTGATCACCAATTGATCCTCTGCAGTGAATGGGTGCCGTCAGAATGAGAGCTGATAAAAAACATCACAATAATACACTAGTAATCCAGACCACTCCAGTCCGTCAATTATTGTCTTGTGATGTGAAAAGCTGCGTTTGTAAGAAACAAATGACCTGGGGTGAGATCTTGAATGGCTTGAGGTAAATTTTCAGCAGATTTTCATTTCTGGGTGAATTGTTCCTTTAAAACAAGATATATGTGCTTGAGAATTATACTAGTTTATAATATTTAATTAGGTTAAGATGCTGAATGAGGTTAATACTTATATATTATGAGAAAAATAATCTTTCAAAGGCATTGATAATGTATGTCATTTTGCTTCTCAAGTAAGTTTATAAATAGTTCACTCAAAAATTTAAATTTGTTGAAAATGTACTCACCCTCAGGTCATCAAAGATGTAGATGAGTTTGTTTCTTCATCAGAACAGATTTGGAGAAATTTAGTATTCACTTTTAGTAGTACAATTTAGTAGTACACTTGATCACCAATTGATCCTCTGCAGTGAATGGGTGCCGTCAGAATGAGAGCTGATAAAAAACATCACAATAATACACTAGTAATCCAGACCACTCCAGTCCGTCAATTATTGTCTTGTGATGTGAAAAGCTGCGTTTGTAAGAAACAAATGACCTGGGGTGAGATCTTGAATGGCTTGAGGTAAATTTTCAGCAGATTTTCATTTCTGGGTGAATTGTTCCTTTAAAACAAGATATATGTGCTTGAGAATTATACTAGTTTATAATATTTAATTAGGTTAAGATGCTGAATGAGGTTAATACTTATATATTATAAGAAAAATAATCTTTCAAAGGCATTAATAATGTATGTCATTTTGCTTCTCAAGTAAGTTTATTTTTTTAAGAATGTTTAGATGTTTTCATTTGAAAACTAGAGTGAAATACTGAGTAAGAAAATTATTATAAATTTTTTTTTGTCTAATGTTATAACTTTGATGGCACTTTTGTATATTTTGTCCTTCCTTTTGAAGAAACCTTTTATTAAACCCGAATGACCACTATCATTTACTTGAAGTTCCCCAGAAATCTGAGATATGTTTAAATAAAATATTTTTGATTGGTCATTAGTGGCATTTAAATGTAAAAAAATATTTGTATAAGGACCACTAAACTTGATATTTTATTTGAATTTTAGGTACTTTATTTAACAAAGTTATCCTTTTTTATATTAAATTCAATTCAAGTTTATCTGTATAGCATTTTTCACAATGCAAATTGTTGCAAAGCAGCTTTACAGAATATTTTAGTTTCTACATTATATTTATTAATAGCTTATCAGTGGTGAATATCTCAAGTTGATGTCCATATGTACGGTAAAAATCAAGCAGTTAGTTAATGTCATGTAATCAAACAGACGGTGAACACTATTAACAGCAATATGTTGCGATCAAACTTATAGCAAAATTTGGTAGCTTTGTATGTTGTCTGAGGGTTTGCATCATCTCTTCTCAGGTGTTCGGTCATCTCAGGTCTTTGTAAGGGCTGGATCCAGACTGAAGCTTGTGTAATTCCTGGCAGAAACAGAGAAGGAAATAGAGAAAATAGAGATTTTTATATGAACGTTTAGCATTGTCGTTTTTATAAAAATCTCACAAAACCCTGCAGTTCTGTCATGAACCTCTAGGGGCTGTGCGCCTTTGTTTGGGAAACCCTTTCTTACATTTTGATGATTCTAATAAACTGTATTTTCTTATCTGGGCTGCTTCAGGCCTGGGACAGCATTTTTATAGTTGGACCTTCTACACTCAGTAGTTCAAAACCCATCTTACTAAATATACAGTAAAACGGCACAAGGCAAGCTTCCTCCACAGCACATTAATCATTTTACTGTAATTGCAAAGGGCAAGGGCGACTATTTCCTCCTCCTTTATGCAACGCATGAGAGATCCAGTCCAATCGAAAATCCTCTCCAGTATGGTTCCACTCTTTCTTATTTCATTAGCCATCATCAAAGTGCATCTGCAAGACCTTTGTTATTCACATTACCACACCATAAAAAGGCATCAAATTGGCTATTACCCTGACCTAATGAGAAAATGTCTGCTTCAGTGGAGAAGAGAAGACATTTATGAAAACGATGGTGCCAGAAATGACGATGAGAAATGATATCTGACTAACATGCAACCATTCTTTTGCCTCCATCAATCAACATTCATCCAACACCCATAGGGATATAATATTCCCTTCGCATGAGGGGACCACCCACTATCATGTCTCCAGTAGATTTGATTAGGCCATGAATGTGAAGTAATGCAGAACTGATGGAGTATGATGCTCATGGAGATCAAGTACGACTACAGAGGCAGTGCTAGAAGCTGAAGAGATGAAGTCATCTCATAATTTCACATGCATCCTCTCCACTCCAAATCACACCATCTTTTCCTATGGAGTATGGACAGTTTTCCACAGCTGTCTGTGGTCCCCATCAAATTTTGCTATATGGAAAAAAAATCAGTTTGGATATTTTGTTAAATATCAACGAAAAAACAGGTTATTATAGTTTAGCTTTTTTTAATTTAGTTTTTATTTCCATTTATTTTCAATTTGTCTTTTCAATTTATTTGTGTAGTTTGTTTTAGTTTTTATTTTAGTTTTAGTTTTTTAGTGCTTTAAAACAGTCTATTGTAATTACAATCTATTAAAAAAGTGATATTTTCTTGCTTATTGTATGCAGGTCAAAAGGTTTCATGTTTTGAAATATACATTGTACACCACTGTTATAAATGTTGGGTTGAATAGGATTTTTGTTTTGTTTTTGAAAAGTCTCTTATGCTCACCATGGCTGCATGTAAGTAATCAAAAATAAATACAGTAAAAACAACTCTATTATTGTGAAATATTTGTAAAATTTAAAATAGCTGTTTTCTATTGTAATGTATGTTTTAAAATGTAATTTATTCCTTGTATGTAAAGCTGAATTTTCAGCAGTCATTACTCTTCTAATATTCTAATATGCTGATTTGGTACTTCAAAGCATTTCTTATTAGTCCTGAATAGAATACTTTTTCAGGATTTGTTGTATATAAAGTTCAAAAGAACAATTTGTAATATATATATATATATATATATATAAAATTATAAATGTTTTCGTGTCATTTTTGAGCAATTTAATGCATTCTTGCAAGATTAAAGTATTAATTTCTTTAAAAACTTACTGATCCCAAACTTTTGAATGGGAGAGTATCAAAAAAGAAAAAAAAAGGGTTTCTCATATGTTTCCCATATGGTCATCGTTTCTTTTTTTCTCTCTCTCTGTTTTTTCTTCTTCTTTTGTTTCCCCTAGATTTCCTATTTCCACATTGTCTGTGTAATGCAGTGAGATTCTCTATTCTGTTAGCTCAGCTTCTTCCAGTGCTTGCATGACCTTTATACTAATGGTGAACTCATCTAACCTCATTAATTACCTGTAAACTCTGACTAATCTCTGCTTAATTACTCAATAAACACATATGTCTCATGTACATAATGTAAAATTGTATTTGTAATTGTGTTGCAATTACCTCTTTGATACTGCTTTGTGTAAATGACACTGTCTTTGGCCTGTTGATAATCATTCAGGTGTGTGTGTAATCATGTGGGTTGGCACGTATTTGTCTTATGCGCATACATTTCTAGACTGCTAGACAAGTTTAAAATATGTCTCTGTTGATGACTCTTTATTGCACTCGTTCATATTGATTACACTAGTAAAAACAGGCAGACGACTGACACGTGAATGAATCACTGGCCCAAAATTCATTTGCATCACTGGTATCTTGGCTAGAAATGAATTGCTGCATCAGAGTGCAGACGCTATTATCATCACTCAGCTTGCGTTCACTCACATGGGCAGTTAATTAATGCTTTGGTTTGCATAGACCATTATTGTTGATCAAGCTCCCGCTGGTCTTTGGCATGCGTGTCAAAAGAGGATGAATGCGAGGATGATTGGTGCACAGACCCTGCTCTGTTCTGAATGACTGGGCTCTTGTCAGTCACTGATGTGATTTAAAGTGCATTACCTCGCCTCTTGGTTTCCACTGGAATCTTACCTCTCTGCTGATGCTGTTCATCCTTTGTCTAAGTCATTTTCCTTTCCGCCCTCTCAGAACATACTGGTAACAAAGTAACAATAGATTTCAGAAACTATTTTGGTCTGTGTTACCATGGAAACGCTGGGGTGTAAGTTGGGAAAGGATTAGGGGAATTTTGCCAATGTTTGCTGGCAGATATATACTGTATATTAGCAGACTAAAAAGCTGTCTGTTGCTTAGAATAGAATTTCTGGGAATATAGTACTTAAAACGTTCTTTGACATTTGGCAGATTTTATTAGTTTGATTAAACTGTGTTTCTGTATTAGAATAGACACTTTATTTTTTAATGAAATATTGTGTCAGCTTAAAAGTATACCTTGCAAAAGTATTCATTTTTTTCACGTTTTGTTATGTTGCTGCCTTATGTTAAACTGCTTTAAATGACTTTTTTCCCACATCAATCTACACTCCATACACCATAATGGTAAAGCAAAAAACTGGTTTTTAACATCTTTGCAAATTTATTAAAAATAAAAAACTAAAATGATTCCATTGCTTAAGTATCCATACCCTTATCTGGGACAGTTGAAATTTAGCTCAGGAGCATTCATATTGCTTGTAGATGTTACTACACTTCGAGTGAAGTTAACCTGTGGCAAATTCAATTGAATGGGCATGATTTGGAAAGGCACACACGCCTTAATAAAAGGTCTAACAGCTGATAATGCATATCAGAGCAAAAATCAAGCACTGAGGTCAAAAGAACTGCCTGTAAAGCTCAGAAACAGGTTTGTCTCAAGCCACACATCAGGGGAAGCGTTCAGAAAAAAAAATTCTGCTTGTAGCATGTAGCATATAGTCTCTGTTTCCCTTAATGGAAGAAGTTTGAAACAACCAGGACTCTTCCTAGAGCTGGCCTTCTGGCCAAACTGTGCAATTGATGGAGAAGGGCTTTGATTAGTGTGGTGACCAAGAACCTGATGGTCATTCTACTTGAGCTCCATGATCATATGTGGAGATAGGCGAAATCTACAGAAGGACAAACATCACTGCAACACTCCACCGAATTGGGCATTATGGCATTGTTGCCAAACTCAATCCTCTCCTCAGTGAAGACACATGAAAACACACTTGGAATTTACAAAAAAGCACCTAAAGGACCCTCAGACTCTGAGAAACAGGATTCAATGGTCTGATGAACCTCAATTCTAAGCATCATGTTTGAAGGAAACCAAGCACTGCTCATCATCTGCAGAGTACCATCCCAAAAGTAAAGTGTGCTGGTAGCAGCCTCATGCTGTGGGGCTGTTTTTGGGGCTGAGGGACTCGTCAGAGTAGAAGGAACGCTCAGTGCAGCAAAATATAGAGATAGCCTTAATGAAAACCCAGTCCAGAGCGTTCAGAACCTCAGACTGGGCAGAAGGTTCACCTTCCAACAGGACAATAACCCTAAGCACACAGCAAGAGTGGCTTATAGACAACTCTGTGAATGTCCTTCAGTGGCCCAGCCAGAGCCTGGGATTGAACCCAGTCAAATATTTCTGGAGAAACCTGAAAATATGCATCTGCCCCCTTCCAACCTGACAGAGCTTGAGAGGTGAAGAGTTGAGGAGAAGGATGGCAGATAATTGCCAAATGCTGATGCGCAAAGCTTGTCGCATCATACCCAAAAAGACTTGAGGCTGTTAAGGTTTTTCAGCAAAATATTTAGTAAATGGTATGAATATTTACGCAATGTACTTATTTCAGTTTTTTATTTTTAATAAATGTACGAAGTTGTGACAGTTCTGTTTTTGCTTTGTCATTATGGTGTATGGAGTGTAGATTGATGTGGGGGACAAAAAGTAATTTAAAGCAGTTTAACATAAGGCAGCAACATAACAAAATGTGAAAAAATGATGAAAAATTAATACTTTTGCAAGGCACTGTATATATGTACATAGAAAACAATCTCACAAAATATTTACCTGTTATTATTATTATTAAAATGAATAAGTGAGTCTTTCACAGTAACAAAAAAATTAGTTAAATGAATATAATTAATATTACTACTACAACTCATACTATTATTACTAATGTTGTTGTTCTTGTTAGTAGTAGTAATAATAACAACAGCAGTAAAATTATTGATATGTTTTTTTTATTAATGTCAATAATAATATTAACAACAATAAAATTATTATTGATAATAATAATTATGATTAATAATACTATTTCTATTTTAGGATTTTTTATTTTAATATTTTATTACATTACATGTGTGGTTCAATATATGTTACAGAGGGAACACAGGAAGTGTGCGGATCTATCTGCAAGGCTTTATTAACAGAGATGTGGTCAAAGACAGGCATAGGTCAGAAAATGGCAAACAGGTATATTGATGGCAAGGCAAGAGGGATAATCCAGGTACACAGGCAGTGATCAGAACACGGGGAAACAGACAAGGCAAGACGAAGAAAACAAGACACTAGGCTCGGTAATGCAGCTATCGCTGATGAGTGATAAACGCAGAACAATACTCGGCAGTGAATGGTTGTCTGAGACTGATTCTTATAGTGGGTGTAATGGGTAGCAGCTGTGTGTGATAAGTTTCAGGTGAGCTTGTGATTAGCGCAATGGAGCATGGGAAATGTAGTCCAGGGTGATGTGTAATAGTCTGTGTGGTGTGAGAGTCAATATAATGGGAGGGCGACCTCTGGTGGCAAGTGGATGGAAGTTCATGGACAGGATTCGTGACAATATGGTTTAAAATTATATACTAATTTAAGAAAAAAGTGACAATTTTGAAAATTTAAGAATTATTGATAATACACGATTTCTCTGTCAAAATATTCACACATAGGTTTTATCCAAAAACATCTGCATACATACAGTTAGTGAATGAGATGAGAGTTTTCAGTCAGAATCATGTTTCTAACAATGCTGCAGATTTCACTCTGCTTATAGAAAAAGTGATCGAAGGTATATTAGTGGGATTTAATGCATGAGAAAGTCCAAATTGCTGTTCTCTGTTTCACACACTAGCATTGAAGCTCATATGAAGCTCTCCTCAGCCAGCGAATCACAACCCTTATTTCTCTTCAGATACTTCTATTCACGATCACTTCAGTCTAGCCTTTGATTTTTATATATAGCAGCTTTCTAAAGTGCCCCTCTCTGATTTGCAGCTCTTCTGTACGCCACCATCTTTGGAAACGTGACCACCATCTTTCAGCAGATGTACACGAACACTAATCGCTACCATGAGATGCTGAACAATGTGAGAGACTTTCTGAAGCTCTATCAGGTGCCTAAAGGACTGAGTGAGAGAGTTATGGATTACATTGTGTCCACATGGGCCATGACCAAAGGCATAGACACAGAGAAGGTGGGTAAACCTATTCATCTTTCTGATGTATTTAGCACTTACCTTGTGCAGAGATCTGAATGTAGGGTACAGGGTGTAGAAAAGCCCTCATGAGGGAAATGTATTCCTTTTTCTCTCTCTCTCTCTTCTCTGTGGGGTATTTTGCCACATTGTACCCTATTCATATTTACTTTTTAAATTTTGGTTACTTTTTATAAAACCATTATTCCACTATTTACTTTTTATAGAACCATTATTTGTGAAAATTTGCAATTTAACTGCCTGCACAATTTCTGAAATATTTATGCCGTTATTCTCTTCAGAGATGGACAATCATGCCTGCTTTCGCCAGTGTTTGTTGTTTGTGAAAGACACATTCTGGAAATACAAACACTTTTTATTTTTATAGTTAAGCAAGGCTAAAGATGTGGTTTTGATCATATAAGGCATTGTTTTAATTACGTTTCTTTAATCTTTATAGTGGTAACAGGAGTAATTACAGCTCATAAGCAGTTCCTTCTTCTCTCTTTCTGACTTTAATTATGAACCCCAAATCAAGACATTTGGATGTAAGCTGTGCGATCCCAAATGCTGAACTAAAGAGAAATCATTTGGTTTATCTTTTTTTCCCTGATGGATGCTATCATTCTGTCAGAAATGCCAAACTTAAATAAGTGAGTTATTGAATAAGAGGGTCATCTTTTTTATGTATGTGTCTCTACATCAAGACCTCCTTTTGTATTTCATTCTAAAAGAGGAATAGGAAATTGCATTATATCCCAGGAGACATCAACCCTCAGGGAATGGAGAAGACCTACTCAACCTCTGGCTCAAATTTAGACCTATAAAGGATTCTCATAACTGATTTTCATGCAGCGTGTGGTGAGAAATCCCCTCCATTTTTTTTATGTTTGTCACTGGGCATAACTGGCAAATTTAAACATTTTCAAAAAGATATGGGGACAGCACAGATGGACACGTTCACAGCAAAAAATGTGCCTGTCGAAGTGACTTTTCATTTAGAAGTTGAGCAGAACATGTTCCAGAGGTCTAGATATTTATTATACTTATGTATAACATTGTTCATCTGCATTATTTATCATGATCTGACCAATAGATTAAATTGGAATATGGAAGAATAGGCCTGACCAGAAAGATTCTGTATTGGTAATGGAGGCACAAAGTATAATTGGTTTCTGCAGTTGTAATTGCATTCTGGTGAAGCAATGTGCATTAGATCTTTTCCATGCACTTAACACCCTGCATGCATAAAATGCATGTAAAAAGCATCCAGCATATGCCAAATTTTTTATGGGCACTTAATGATGTAATATTATTGCCAAAACCCCATACGCGCTGATACCCACATACTGTTCATATTCATACCTACACACATAGATTTTTGGCCAGTGCTACTTTCAAACAATATTTTTCTTAAATTATTCTACACAACTGCAGTATTCCTCAAACATATATACTGTATATAGATAGAGAAAATGGCATATAAATAAATAAATACAAAGATTTTTAAGTAATCCACATTGTTGTTCCTGTCAGTAATTTTAAATCAATATATGTATATATATATATATATAAATATATATATATGGATTATATTAAGTTCATGTTTATAATCAAATCTACAGATATTAGAATGTCTTACTCCATAAACCCCTATTTGATATTTGATTTATGTTGCCGAAATCTAATTAATTTAGCTGTCATGATGCAAAAGAGACCTCATTCTTGCCCTTTTCATCAATACGGAGGCCCTCAGCTAAATGGGACACTTAAGCTCATTAATGAGTTACTGTATTTGGGTCCCTATTGGAATCAGTACACAGTAAAGAAAATAAAAACTCTATGATTAACAGACTGAATCAGTTGTAATCATCTTTTGTTATTATACATACAATTTAATTGTTAAGCAGTTGTGTCAAAGCCAGCTAATCTTAGTATGTTAATAGCATTACAGTACAAAAATGATTCTTCAGCTCAGTGTTAATTTAGTGTTTAGTGTTAATTTAGCTCTTACTGCTTAGACAGCACACAAGTGAAATATTCAGAAACTGACATTTCCAAATATCACCAGCAACTGAACATCTTTCTGTTTGACTTATTTTTTCTCACTATAGCCTAATGAGGTGCAGTAAGGCAACATAAACTTTGCATTGCCAATACGATTCTGTGCTCTAGCCTATCATTTTAATAACTGACGTACCCCACATTATTACATGACTCTCTGCAATACTTGATTACGATTGGTTAAGATGTTCTGCAGTAAAATATCACATATCACTCATAATACTTATATTATTAAAATCATTTTAAGCTTAAATATTTAATGTCTGTCTGTTTGAACGTATTTATTTATTTAATTTATTTATTCACTGTATGATTTTATTTGATAAACAATTTATTTTATACAGATTATTTTACTTTTTATTTTTTTTTACATTTCATTATATAATATACATATGTCCTTATGTATGTCACAAAAATGTCTCTAATATGTAATTAAAGGTCCAAAATAGAAAAATTTATAAATGTAAAGTCAGCAACGCCAAAGCTCCAAAAATTTTCGCATAGCGTGTTTAATTTTTTTAATACATTTTTTATATTTTTGGAGCTTTGGTGTTGCCGACTTTACGTTTATACATTTTTCTACTTGTTTTTTAGTCGAGCACCCATTTGAGATCGATGTGCGTGCTTTTGCTTGCTCTAGGTCCAAAATAGAACAAATGAACTCCGGTATTAATACAAAAAGAGTTTCACTGAACTATGTACATATTGTTAAGAGAATGTGTCATTAAGACATGACTTTCCTTGCTTCTTGCTAGGTTCTGTCCATCTGTCCTAAGGACATGCGTGCAGACATCTGTGTGCACCTCAACCGCCAGGTGTTCAACGAGCACCCTGCCTTCCGGCTGGCCAGTGACGGCTGTCTGCGCTCTTTGGCGGTGGAGTTCCAGACCACACACTGCGCTCCAGGAGATCTCATCTTCCACGCAGGAGAAAGCATGGACACTCTTTGCTTCGTGGTTTCTGGATCGCTGGAGGTCATTCAGGATGATGAGGTTATTGCCATTTTAGGTGAGCTAAATCAT
This sequence comes from Sinocyclocheilus grahami, assembly GCF_001515645.1. Lineage (NCBI taxonomy): Eukaryota > Metazoa > Chordata > Actinopteri > Cypriniformes > Cyprinidae > Sinocyclocheilus > Sinocyclocheilus grahami. The sequence goes on along the minus strand of NW_015506065.1, from coordinate 127,108 downwards.
TCTTTCCACACTAGAAAAACAAAAGTCAAGCGAGACCTCAGGGGTTAGTTGTCACATAGAGAAGTCATCACAAGGGCTATATCTCAAGTTACTATAAGATTTTATGATATAAAACCAAATACACAAATGTATGTTGGTTTGAAACACTTAGTTTAAACGGTAAACTAAAATTGGGTAAACAAGTGAACACAGTAGAACCACACTAGCATCAAGGCATCACAGTATGGTAAGGGGCGTAACATTTCCATCACACGCTTGAGGTATTCGGCTAATCACAACGCACTGGATAGCTGGCCAATCAGAGCACACCTCGCTTTTCAGACCGATGAGCTTTGTAAAAATCGATGCGTTTCAGAAAGGCGGGGCATAGAGGAGCAACAATATTGTACAGTATGTGGAAAATAATGTGTTTTTTTTTTACTTTAAACCGCATAAACACATTTCATTACACCAAATCCACAAAATAATTTTTTTGTGTGAAATTAAAAATATATATATTTTTTTTTTTTTCCATGAGAATGCCAGGACTCTCTGGAAAATTAGATCTTGTATCTCAGTCTTTCTTGGCTAAAAATTCCTGTTGATCAAAACAATAGTTTGGTATTATTTTACCTTTTAGATTTTTGTTGCCTTTTCTTGTTTCTTTCACTTTTTCACTTAATAAGCACTGTTATTTTAGTATTATCAATTCACCAATATAGTATTTAATGATATTTTGAATTAGCTTGTTACTCTAATATTTTACATTTTCATTCTAATTTCAGTTTAAGGGTTTAGTAATTTTAGTAATGTGCATTTTTAATCTTTATTTCTTTTTTGTGTTTTTTATATTTCTCTTTAGCTTTATTTATTTAATATTTTATATACTAAAACTCAAAAAATAAATTAATAATTTTTTTTTGTTTTAGTAATTTCAGTACTTAAACTAATTCATTTAGTTGCCTAGAAAACATAATTTTTTGTTTTTTAAGTTTCTAAGATTCTACGGTTATTGTATCGACATAGAGCTAAATTTTTTATGTGATAGTTTAATTCTTACATGTATTATAATAAAATATATTATTAGGCCATAAATACATATATATGCAATAAACATCCGTATTCCTAAACAGTTTAGTGGTGGAATTTTCATTAGGCGTGTCAGAGGTTTTGGGTTCTATTCTGCCTTCGTATAATTTTATACTTATTTTTTACGTTTAATAACATATACATTTTTTAACTTATTAAAATAAAAATTGTTCATCAGTGATCATATATCAAGAGCAGGGACACATTTGTGTTTATTTTGTTTTGTGATTTAACCGGAATGAATAGATAGTTCCCAAAACGTTTAAGAGATAGATTGAAGTGATGTGTGAAGACGAGCCATTCCTTCACTAATAACATTGCAACAAACATTCAGCATGATTTCAAAAACAACAGATTCCAGGCCCTGATCAAATCTTATTTAACAGAAACAAATGTTAGCTGCATATGTTTCATCTGCATTAGGTACGTCCATGCCGCAAGATGTTTCAAAAAAGTAATTGGGACAATATCGACCATGGCAAAAAGTGGTGGGGACATGTCCCACCCGTCCCATCTGTAAATTTTGCCTACGAACTTACCCCATATATTGTGACAACATGTCCCACTGTGGTCACAAGAAATCAGCTGTGTGTTCAAAACACTTGTTGGAAATGTTCAATAGCTTTTAATAGCTTTTGAACATTTTGATTAAAGCATAGGCCAAGACCTCAATATATGTGCCTGTACAGAAATTAACTTTCAATAAACACGCCCCGAGAAATATTCACTGGTATGAAATATGTGACAGTATATCCAAAATATTCAGCTTTTAAGCAGGTTGAATATTCTTGAATAAATACAGAATCCTGTTTTATTTCAATATATACTTTGCTACTGCTGTTAATATTTTTTGCACAACATCATTGCGCAGCATTCTCATTAAACTCATTTATACTTATTTTTTACGTTTAATAACATATACATTTTTTAACTTATTAAAATAAAAATTGTTCATCAGTGATCATATATCAAGAGCAGGGACACATTTGTGTTTATTTTGTTTTGTGATTTAACCGGAATGAATAGATAGTTCCCAAAACGTTTAAGAGATAGATTGAAGTGATGTGTGAAGACGAGCCATTCCTTCACTAATAACATTGCAACAAACATTCAGCATGATTTCAAAAACAACAGATTCCAGGCCCTGATCAAATCTTATTTAACAGAAACAAATGTTAGCTGCATATGTTTCATCTGCATTAGGTACGTCCATGCCGCAAGATGTTTCAAAAAAGTCATTGGGACAATATCGACCATGGCAAAAAGTGGTGGGGACATGTCCCACCCGTCCCATCTGTAAATTTTGCCTATGAACTTACCCCATATATTGTGACAACATGTCCCACTGTGGTCACAAGAAATCAGCTGTGTGTTCAAAACACTTGTTGGAAATGTTCAATAGCTTTTAATAGCTTTTGAACATTTTGATTAAAGCATAGGCCAAGACCTCAATATATGTGCCTGTACAGAAATTAACTTTCAATAAACACGCCCCGAGAAATATTCACTGGTATGAAATGTGTGACAGTATATCCAAAATATTCAGCTTTTAAGCAGGTTGAATATTCTTGAATAAATACAGAATCCTGTTTTATTTCAATATATACTTTGCTACTGCTGTTAATATTTTTTGCACAACATCATTGCGCAGCATTCTCATTAAACTCAAGAAAGCCCAAATGCTGCACAGTTATCCAGTTTGTACTACATTAATACATCAGAGCTCTGTAGGTTTTTCCTGAGGGCACTAACCGCAGCTCCAAAACACATCAAGCTTTGCATAAGTGCTGAAAAATAACAAACTTATAAAGGGCACAATACTAATGCAGTGAATTCTCTAAGATGGTTTTCACACAGGATCTTACACAGTGAACTCGCTAACGTTCATTCTCTGAAGTAACATAAAAGCCCACACTCTGCTCCTTGCGTTATATGTGGCATTTGTTACTCTGTCCACGCCGTCTCCTTATCCTGCTGTAATGGAACTGTGGGGACCGATTCTCCGTCCATTGATTGTTGAGTCTTTTGTTTCACAGGGATGTTCACTGGTAGTTCACAGTCTCCAGTGCAGCCAGTGCTATAACAATGACCAGATTTGTTGTCAGAGAAAGAGGCATATTTTTAAGCACAAATGCAAACTGCTCTTGTAAAAGACGAGTAAGTCCTGGCTCGTAAACCTCTTATTAAAAATTAAGAAAACAATAACTATCAGGCCTTGGTCATCTGTCTAATTTGTGTACAGCCCCCCTCCCCCCACCCCAAATGTCTCTTCAGCAAAGAGACAGTTACTACCTCCTCATTTAACTCTGAGCCTGGAATCAATTCCACTATGAACAATAAAAACAGGATGGCTATTTTGTTTTAATGAACATGTGTGCAAACAGGCATGTTTAAAGATTTTTCCCCTTCTTTGACTGGACTATTTCTTTATCTGATCATCTCTCGAGTCTTGCTGATGTACCACTGCCACAAGAATGTGACGTGCCCTTTCATTGACGTGGTGTAACTGCAAACAACATGACATTAGACCTTATGAGACACCGTAGAGAGGAAGTTAATGTCTCTTCTCTCTAATGGGGATTCGGATCAGATGCTCTTTTGCTTTAATTATTATGAAATGAAATAAGATGCGAACGCTGTGAGTTAATTAGCCCTAAGGCATTTACTTGAACCCACCAGACTAAACCTGCTGGGCTCCTAATGATGCCCCTCATCAAAAGCGTTGAACACTGGGTACTTATTTGTACAGATTCTCTCATGAGTCTGGTGTGTGAACTTAGAAGATACTGTACCTATGTCATACTGTAGTAAGATCTGTGGAAGCTTGTTTCTGCCACGGGATACAAACAAAAAAGGTAATTGCAACTTTTATCCCACAACTCTGAACTAGCAACTCTGATAGGGAAAAAAAACACAATTGGAAGATATAAACTCAAAATTCATATATATATATTTATAATTTATTTTCTTTTTTTTTCACAATTCCGAGTTTATATTTCACAGTTCTCACTTTTTTTCTCAGAATTCTGTTCTATTGTTTCCGCCACAGAATAAAAAATAAATAAAAAAATTATAATTGCGGCTTTTTATCTCACAATTCTGATTTTATATATATATATATATATATAATTGCAGTTATGAGTATATCTCGCAATTCAGAGTGAAAAAAAGCCCAAACTGTGAGATAAAAAGCTGCAATTACCTTCTTTTTTTTTTTATCCCGTGGCAGAAACCGAAACAAGCTTCCTTAAAGAAAAAAAAAACATTTGTGTAAGCATTCGCTGTGCAGGGTGGGAAAAGCATGTGAATAAAAGTGTTAATTAAAGTATTAAAATGTTACTGAGTGTAAGTCACAACAAAAGACAAATACATTCACCTTAAATAATAGGTCCATACTGAACATTAACTGTTGGTAAGAAAAAGTATGTAAACCCTTGGATTCAGTAAGTGCCGGCAATAACCTCCACCAAATGTATGAGAGTTTTGTTATATGACAGGGCAGCTCTGACCAGCAACTCCAATCTCATCTTACTGATTATCGAAGACCTGACACCAGCAGTACAACTGTTTCAACATTATTAATAATAATACATGTTTCTTGAGCAGCAAATCAGGACATGATTTCTGAAGGCTCATGTGACACTGAAGACTGGAGTAATGATGCTGAAAATTCAGCTCAAATTTGAAAAACTTTTTTGCATATTTTTTGCACAATATTTGCATACTTTTTTCCTGCAACTTTATATCTGATGTAATTTCAAGCTATGATCCCTGTCTTCTGTCCCAGGTAAGGGGGATGTGTTTGGTGACGTGTTCTGGAAGGAATCCACACTGGCTCATGCCTGTGCTAACGTGAGGGCTCTGACGTACTGCGACCTGCATGTCATCAGGAGGGATGCCTTACTCAAAGTGCTGGAGTTCTACACAGCCTTCGCCAACTCCTTCTCCCGAAACCTCATCCTCACCTGCAACCTCCGCAAGCGGGTAAGTGCTACATACTCACGCTTGTTGTCACCAAATATCACGTTCTAATGGCAACAGACTTTTGCTGAATCCCTTCTTGGAGAATAGAACTCAAACGTGATTGCCCACTTTTTCTCAAGTCTTGGTTCAAGAAGGCTTTTTTTCCCCTGCACTGGCATTTAAAAGTCTTGACATTAGAAAACCTGAATAAAACCAACCAGCTCTGAGATGAAATACATGATAAACTTTGATTTGAAGCAAAAAGTACAGTAAAAAACTGAAGTAAAGTAACTTTATGAGTAAAATAAATATGAAGCATTACAAATGACATATTTGGATAAAAGTGGCTATGATGAATTTGTGGCATATGGAAAACATATCAGTGTTCAGCCGAGATTATTATTATTTTTTGTTTATTTTATTTTTATTTTTCATTTATTAGTACTTGTTAATATTGGATATACTCATTTCCTCTATTGTTACATTTACAATTACCTTTGCTATTTTCTGACAATCGCAGTTAATCTTTGAAGACACTTAATAATTTAATAACAGCTAAATGTTATCTTAAATCACAACTCTCAAAATAAATATGCATTTTTCATCCTGTGGATTATACTGTAATTTTGAGGCCTAAATTCACTTTTAAAATGATTAATTTTTTTTTAATTTTTAATCTATCTTTAAATGAATTATGAAATATTGCAAAATTGAAATACTGTGTGTATTACATATATTTTTGTTATTATTTTTATATTTCCTTTTCTTTTTTTATCTTGCCATATCAGTTAAATTTTTTTTTCAATATAGATTCAAGCACATCCTGGTGCACTTTGACCTAAATGTGTGTTGTGCAGTCCTGCTGTGTGCTGTGTTGGCATGAGTTCAGAGCTCTGTTGCGGCTTTCAGACCTGACCTCACATTCCTTAAATATTCATTTTGACAGACCGCCAATGGAGAACTTTGGGTCTCTTGACAAAAGAAAGACCTTGTGCACTCACAACACAATTAGGAGACCTCAGCTGTGCACTTTACTGCCATTGAGGTACATAATTAGTGAGCATTGTATAAAACTATATTTAGACGCAAAGATTTCCTCTGTTGCTGTATCTAATCTATATTACTGAGGAAACGATGCACTGAAATTAGGTGTGTTAATGTCATTTTTAAATAATGAGGGATGGGAGATCCTTCTTGGATCCTCTCAAGTAAACAAAATAAATTACTAAATTATTTCATAGAGCTGCTGGACTTCTTGGACACAGACAGGAATCACTGAGCCACAATATTAATTTAGTTCCTCTGGCCACAGTACAAGAGGACCTGTCTAATGAGAGGATACTTTGCTAAGGGCACAACTTAATTGATTTAAATGGTTATGGTTCTTCAAGGTCTCTGAGTAACTTTGAGTGCATGAATTTTGCATGCAGCTGATCGGTGGAGCTCGAGGTATATCTTTCATTAGTAGACGACATGCTTTCATTCTTATTGAAAAATTCTTGTTGCAATATTATTTTTTTATGTTTGTGTCTTTAATGTACATACTGTGATTTTTCTGATGGGTTTTTACTGTTGATTATTATTTAAATGTGCTAACTTTTACAGCAAGTCGAGAACCATTGTTTATACTGACTAGGCTGAGTTGAGAATAGTGTGAAGATTTTTAAGGGCAGTGTTTTGGTTTCTTTGTCAGTGGAATGACAGAGGCCGCCCCATCGCCCTGCTGTGCTCAGTCGACTGGGTAACGCTGCTGATGGGCCGGCTTTGCTGAGGAGAAACGGCCCCCCCACAGCGCACACTCTGAAAAAAGCATGAGTCAAATCAGTGGGAATGCACACACACACACACACACACACACACACACACACACACACACACATACATACATACATACATACATACATACATACACACACACACACACATTTATCATTTATTAATGATAATAAGAAGTGTGACCTCCTGCTAATGTTATTAAGTTATTATCATCTCATCTTCACCCTACACACAACATGACAAACGTTTAAACGGGTAATTATAGAATATAAAACATAAAATATACAATCAATATGTAATTACACTGGACTATTTAATTATATTTTAATAATATTAATATATTATACTAATATTAGTTCATCAGAAGTTCCTTACGCTTACCAGAGTTGCAATTGTATAATCAAAAATACATTAAAAATGAATAATAATATTGTGAAATATTACTAGAATTTTAAATAACTGTTTCTTTTAATATATTTTAAAATGTAATTTATTCCTGTGATGGCAAAGCTGAATTTTCAGCAGCCATTACTCCAGTCTTCAGTGTCACATGATCCTTCAGAAATCAAGAAACATTTATTAATATTATAAATGTTGGAAACAGCTGTGCTGCTTAATGTTTTTGTGCAAACTGTGATACCTTTTTCTTGGATGAGTAGAAAGTTAAAAAGAACATTTATTTGAAATAGAAATGTTTTGTAAAATGTCTTTACTGTCACTCTGGATGAATTTAATGCATCCTTGCTGAATAAAGTAATTAATTACTTAAAAAATCTTACTCACCCCAAACTTTTGAGCAGTAGTCTGTTTATTTCTCATCCACTATCCTGGATATATTTTTTTCACTGAGCTCATCACAATGCATTCTGGGAATGGGTGAAAGATATCTGTGATGATGCCTTCGAATTTGACTAAAAATAAGTGTCTTAGGAGGCGCCATGATTATAAAAATAAAAGATTCACAGCCCAAGTTCTCACACTTTCTTTAAAGGCTTCTTCAGCTGTCCTTCATACTCCCTCATTATCGCTAATCTCTGCTGGTCAATGTCTGAACAGCTCACTGAGGTTCTGATTGTAAGGAAAAAAGCTCAGTGAAAGCCCTGTAAATATCTCTGAAAGCAAAGGTCACCCTAAAAGAGCCGCAGAGCCCCAGGCCTTTGGCCACTAGGGTGTTAGTGAGTGAATTTTTCCAAGGCTTTACATCCAGTCATGGATTTGCTGTGTGGTGCAATTGGCTTGTAAAGAACTGTTCCTTTGAACTTTCTTTTTTTTTTAGTTAAAGTAACTCATGTGGTTCATGGTGGTCAGAGTAGATCACATTAAGCTTTGCTGAACTGATGACCTTTGATAGTTTGATATTTGACAGATGGCTTTGTTTGGCATACAGTTGTGAAAGTAAAGTTGTGTCTAACCCGTTTCGAGTATTCGTATCTTGTTTCCACATGTTCAGTAGACGATCCCTTTTCTAGATCAGCAGACAATCCAAACCAATCTCAAACGAATACTCCACCATTACCCGATGAGCTCACAACTGTTTGTCTTCGGCCGTTGATTAGTGTCAGATCGGAGTCTTTTTTTGCCCGAGCTGATTCATCTCGGCAGCAAACGCAAAGAGGAAGCAGAATCCTCTACGCCTGCCATGCTTTCCTCCTAACAAGATTTACAAGGCCTTTGGAAAGCTACAAACCCCTGCCAATAAGGTGGGTGAAGCAACTTTATCATCCCCTCCATTACCAACAGGACAGGCAGAGAGATGCTCTCTCAGCATCAAGAGAAAGATTCATAGAGAAATCATCAGATCACAGTGTGTCCACACAGATAAGCCGTGCTTAATAGAACAGTTAATTTTTGGTGCATTGACCAGTGGGGCTATTTGTATCTGCCCCCCAGCGAATCCATTTCAGAAATTGTGATGTTTGAATTTACATTCATTGGCCTTTTACGTCCATTATTAATGCCTTCACTGTAAAAAAAAATTCCATAAAATTTACGGTAAAAAAACGGCAGCTGTGGTTGCTGGAATTTTACCATAAAAATACAGTAGCAACATTTTAGGTTTTACGGTTTTTATTAACTGATATAATGTTAATATACCAACCTATTGAAGTACAGAAATCTGTTTTGTATCTTTGTAATACACTGATAACCACCAAATGCAGGTGGTGATGAGAAAGTCACATGATGAACCAAAGCCCATCACAAGCAGCTTTTAAATAATAACATAAAGAAGGTGCACAGTGTCATTCACACAAACACTGAACACCATCATGGTAACACACATGAAACTGAAATAATGCAATAACATTAGGTGTAACATACAACCCTAATATAAAGAAAAAACTAAGAACTAAACATAGTTATTTCAACAAAAAACCATGAAATTTGAAATGTAACACAGGGAATTCTGGGAATGTCAATTTACGGTTATTCACTGTAAATTATACTGTCTTTTTCACTTCCAAAAATGGTATACTACCGTAAAATTGTGTGTAATGTCCAATACAGTCTTTCACCGTATATAGTAGGGGAATGTACCATTAACCATTTAACAGGTTTTTACTGTAGCATTTTTACAGTCTTTTACCGTTAAATTCACGTAATTTTTACAGTGTTGCAAACACATATGTTTGGTTTTCTATGATATACTCTACATTGGTGTTGCAAATTCTGAGGATTTGTTACCAAGGTAATGTTATCTAGCTGGCTGACATGGATAAAGTTTTTTCAAATTGGCTAAAATTATGTGATAGTCTTGGATCTGTAAGCATCAGTAAGAAGGTGTCTGTGTGTGTGTGTGTGTGTGTGTGTGTGTGTGTGTGAGTGTACTGTATGCTATGGTTCATAAACTTTGAATCAGTAAGACTTTTACATTGTTACATAAGAGTTACATCTCTGATCTTTCTATTCATCAAAGAATTAGCACTGATCAAACTGTAAATGTTTCGTGAGCACCAAATCAGCATATTAAAATGATTTCTGAAGGATTGTGTGAGACTGAAGCCTGGAGTAAAGGCTCCTGAAAATTCAGCTTTGCCACCACAGGAATAATAAATGCAACCTTGTTGAATGTAAGAGACTTCTTAAAAAAAAAGATTCTTACCAACGACCCAGAATACATGTTATTGTGTGATTTATGTATAAGCTGCAGTCTGGTTGTAAGTTGTGTGCGTGTCTGATTGTGTGCATACAATATATGGGCATCTAAAAACATGACCCAGAGAATATTCAACTATTAGCTAATTTGGAGAGATGTTGTGGAATAAAAGTGTTCATTTTATTTTTCAATTACGGCTGCTACATCTCATTGCCAGAAGGCTGAGTGTCTGCAGGATGAGGTATCTGTACAAATGCTTCCTGGAAACTGGGCGGGACACGATCAGAAAGTACATGTAAACAGCGAGACTGGCTGATCTTATGATGCAGGCTGTTTCAGTTCTTAAAACTTTGTTTATAAGTTTGGAAAGCAAGACAAGATCCCTGTAATATTTTCTATAGCCACTGTGGACATTATCGATAAAAATAGTAACTCTAATAGGCCATATGCCTTCTCTTACAGAATTACTAAAGGGATACATCTAAACTTCAAAGCCAATATCTCAGTGTACTATAGTTACTTCAAAGTATCCATGAAGCTACATTTATCCTGACCTCAGTTTATATTATGTTTTGTAAACTTTGTGGAGACATTAAATAAGTTTAATAATCCTGAACATAAAGATTGCACAGGTACAACATACAGTAGATGATTTCTGAAACTAAATATGGCAAACATGAAAAGCAGTGGAAAAGTTACTTTCACTTTAGAAATGAACCATAAAAGTGAATTTTGCACCCAAAACCTTTTTTGCACATTTCACAAACTCACACTTCAAATGAGTAATATAATACCTCATTTTAGACAACTCTTGACTGATTTTCTTCTTTGGCGGTGTCTTGAGATTTATTCCACTTGATTGTCATTCAATCTGTGCTGATCCGGAAATTATCCTTTTAGATTAGTTGAAGTTGGCTGGTAGCTCTGTGGGCAGAGACGTGAAGTGATTAAATGCAGCTTTTTGGCCCAAGAACAAAGGCCAAGATAGGTATTGATCCCCAAACAGAGACTCTAATTTTATGGCTTGCAAAATGGCATCAGCTCTCTGTAGCCAACGTATTCTTGACAGGAAGCATTATAGGTGAGTGAAAAGAGGCACTTGCATGTCTGAATGCAGAAAAATGGACGTGATCGCCTAAAAGGGAATATCGTAGTCCTGACTCTGAAGTAGTTTGCAATAATTTGCTGATTGGCCGGCCGTGATTGGAAAGTGCTGAGCTGGGCGTTCCCGGGCTGGTGATGCCTCAGCCTTGGGATGGGGGCACAGACCCTGTCTCTGGCAGATCTTTAGCATCTCACTATACTTAAAGTAGCAAAGCAGAGGAGTGTTGAATGGGAGGGGGGCTGCAAAGGTAGGATAAATACCTGCCAGATCCCATTAATCTTCACTGTTGGATTTTGCTGTGTTGGAAGACTTTTGTTTCAGTTCCCTGTGCTTTTTGCCTTTACACCCATTTGCTCTGCAGAAAATCATCTGAATCTTTCAAAACTCAGGGACACATTTCAAATCTCCTACAGTGAGTTGTTTTACACCCAAACATAACTCCTATAGCAATAACAACCATAAAAACAAGTACCCTTGTGGGTCTCGGTCTTCACAGTTTATTTGCCCCTTTATTTCTACGCAAACTATGGCTTATTTTCATCTTATATACTTATAGACTTTTTTGTGTTTGTTGTGCTTAAAGCAGAAGTTCTTAGTCCAAAATTTATTTCCAGTCTTGCTTTAACACCAACCCAGGCGTGTAAGAAATACTTGACTGCCTATATTTCTGCAAAACTGAAAAAACTTACCTATACACATATTTCACTGCAGTTTCCAGGTGAAATGAACACTAGAGGCAGTAAAACACCAACAACTTTTGTTCCTTTTCACACAAATTATGATTACAATGTCAATTCAGGAGTCAAAAGAGCTCCGAGCCTTGTATAAGAGAGAGAAAAAACGGCATGGTTGCTTCAGCAAATGAGTTTTTATCTCACGTTTGCATTTGTTAACACTGTTGGTTATGTTTAGGGTTTATTGTAGGTGGTACATTAATTTTAAATGCGATAGAGGACATTTCATTTCTGAACTGCCGTGATACGTTCATCAAACAACATAAAATGCTGCCACAGTTATGCTTTGGAGAAAATTAAACATGCTATTTAGTGCCAGACACTGGGTAGTTCACTTTTAAACTGCTGTTAAATATGTTACAAGCGATGCAATATTAATTTGCAACCATTTTGGTTCTAGATTTCTCTATCATCTTTTTTCATGATCAAGACCAGTGGAGTATTGTGGAGTACCAGTGTCATTTGTCACTTTTTTGTTTTTGGTATATTGACATTTCAGTGGCACTGTTCAGAAAATTTGACTAAATGAGAACCCGAATCAGCAAGTAACTATGTTGTTGCATTTTTCTCGTGGGATAGCAGATCAAATTAGGGCTACTTTCCTATGCTGGTATCCCAGTCCACAGATACTTAATTTATCTTTAGCTGCAAATGGATGTAGTTTCAACAGTTTCTAACAAACCTAACAGCTGTATGAAAGACCGCAGAGACTGAAAGACTTTCAACAGCTGCTGTTACTACACCTCAGCGGGGCTAATGTGAGTAATTTGAATAATTTTAAATCAGGCACAGAAATAAACCCTGTGAGTTGATTATCATGTAATATACAAAAAAAAAAAAGAAAGATATCTGCACCTGGGTATAATATGACTCGTAACCTTTTCAAACCAAGTCACGATGCAAACCAGAACAAAGGCAAATGGTTTTATGCTTATCAAGAGAAAGAGTGTCAGCAGTCATGCTGTGCATTTGACTTTGATTAATTTTCCAAAGCTGTTTGTGCTTATTGCTCAATATAGAATGGTAAACACCAAGCCAGTACAGGATAATTCGGCTACATATGAAATATGAATTTCTCTTACATGCACGCACGCACACACACACACACACACACACACACACACACACACACACACACACACACACACACACACTTTATACAGTTTATCACTTTTTTCCTTTCTTCTCTTGGATTGGAATACCCAAGAGAACACGGGTTTAGTAAAAAAAGTGTCTAAAAGTGTGCAAAGAATTTAATAACTAGAGAGCTCTCCATCTATCTCAAATCCTGTGCCTGCCTATTGAAGTGGTTTTATGAATTTATATGATAAAGTCAAAGTTTTTTAATTTTTGGTCATTTTAGTCTATTTTTGGTCAAGAACAGCCTTACTTCAATTCCCATTTTAGCCTAAACCATGTATTCAAAAATGTGACGTCAACATGACAAATTTGTTTTGGTAGCTTTATCTTCAATAACCAATTTAAATAAAAGTAAATAATCAATAGGCAAACCTCTATAGCAAAAAGAGGATTTATTTATATTGTTTATATTAATGCGTTTCAATTTATTTTATTTTTTTGAAAAGGAAGAGGCATTCATAAAAAAACAACCTGAATGAGAAGAAAGAAATGGATTTTTGTATGTTAAGGCCTTTTTCTCATAATCCACCTCATCCCCAGGGATACGGTGGGACGGTGTAACTGTCACCGTTCCCACTGTCTGTCACTCAGTCACTGTCACGGCATGTTATGTTCCATGTGGATCTTGGAGTGATGAAAGTGTTGCATCATTCCTTTCATGTATTTATCAAAGTCAGTCAACGACTAAGGGGAATAAACAAGATTATGAGAATATTTTCTTTGGCAAATGGGTATTTTTTCTTGTTTAACTGAATGTACCTATTAAAGAAACAGGTATTTGAGAGTTTAACTTAACAGAAAGCACACTGCCTGGATTATTCCTCTGATACAATACATGCCGCATGAGAACCAATTGGTACTCTGGCTAATGAACACTCGTGAACATGACAGGTTTGTTTAAAACCCAATGATCATGTGAAGAAGCATGATTTGAGAAGATCCAGCGAGCATCTTTGACTGCCTGTACAAAGTCACATGATCAATGCCACAAGTTTACTTTTTTATTTCTCAAAAATGTAAAACGTAGACATAAAAATTTGAATTCCAAATCCTGTATATGAGTTGATCTCATAATTTTTCTTATCCTTGACATTATACTTAATTTATAATAAGAAAATAACATCTTTGTATATTTAGCATTATATAATTAGCATACTTATCAGAAATTGAAGGTGAATTAAAGAGGAAAGATGATGAAGAGAAAACACTCTCTTAAAGTAATTGACGGTAATTGTTTCTCATGTGGACGTCAGTAAAAATGAATTTGCATGGCACATCAGTGATAAAACTCATGCATTTGGATGGCGATGTATTCACGGTGGAGGAGCAAGTTTTGTGGGAACGTGCGCGCTGCTCACGTGGTCGGTTGCATGATTGTCTGCTGTGAATAAAATGGCACATGCTTGGAGTAGTGAGAATAAATTCATGTTTAATTTAATAATAATATTTTGTAATAAATGTATAGGCTATCTTTAAAATCCGTGCAAATTACAGCGAAGCTCAACACCTATCATACGGTGTTCTGCAGTGGAAAAAAAATATTTAAACAGTGAATTTTGTATTGATTTCTTTTTGTTGTGGATTTGGACGGTAATTACATCACCACACGACCTTGGTGTTTGTCAAAAAACAGTAGATAATTTGGCCGGGGATTTTTACGTGGGTGGTAGGATAAAAACACCGACATTCTGGATTCGGACGGCAATAAAATCACAGACTACCATTGCAAATCCTGAAAATACCTTAAGTCTCCCTAAGAAACAATTACGGTCCAAATAGGGCTTTAGTCTCAAAGACTGTTTGTTTGATAAAATGCTGTTATGAGTTTCTTACAGTATTTCCCAGTGCTCACATTTTAGGTATATACTAAGGTATATAAGTTGCTGTGTGTTCAGTTTGAGTTTGTCCAGTCTCATCTATGTTGTCGTCTGTATTTCACAGTTGTGACCTTGCCTGTTATCTACTGAGTTTCGTATTGTGGATTATTCATTAAAGACTTTTATATATCATATCTTCTTCATTGTGTGTGATCATCGACCGTAACATGACACCTACAGAGAGGTTTATTAACATGCTCACTGTTTTTTAATCTTTTTGGTAATCTTGGCCTAAACAGCTTGGTCAGGTGCTCAGCCTGTTCATTCAAAGTCAGGGGAAGTGAGATGAAATAAGCATATTTTGTAGGTTCAATAAATCATTCGTGTTGTCTTTTTTCCTCCGTAACCACGTGGCCTGGGTTCTGAGCTCATGCATCTGCTCTATTTATGTCTCAATCCACCACACATGGTGTTAAATTTTGGTGTTTATGTGTTAACACTGACCATTTATTTTTCTTGATAATGTTGTTCAAAGGGATAGTCCACCCAAAAATGAAAGTTCTGTGATTTATATACTCACTCTAATGTTGTCCCAAACCTGAATGACTTACTTTCATCTCTAAAACAAAAAATCATATTTTGAAGAATATTTTTTTGATGTTTCTTTGTCCATAAAATAAAAGTCAATGGGGTACATAAGTCATTTGCACCCCTTAACTTTCATTGTATTGACACATAATGACTCCGTAAATATATAATAAATAATGTTCCCTGTTTGACACTTGTCTGAAACAGCCAAACAGAAAGTCCAGCACCCAAACTCATGCCATTGGCTGAGCTGCTGTTACTGTGTGGGGCTGATGTTATCTCAAGAAATGTAGAAGAAATGCTGTGTAGATTTGTCCCTAATACTCCTACTGTGACAGTTCTGTTAAATTGCAGGCTGGACAGTTTTTGATGTTAAGACATGCAGCAATATTAGTCTAATTCTACAGCTCATTAATTTGAGTTTATGTCCAGGAGTGAACTCACGGCTGTGTTAAATAAAACAAGACTGACCTGGCATGCCTGTGCAATTATTCCAATTATACAATCCATCTTTGTTGGAAGAGGAAAAAAGCCTCTTCACACAGGTTAGAACAATAATGCTTGCTCCAGAGAGTGTAAATGAAATATTGGATTCTTCATTAAAATTCCCCATGGATGTGAATAGATCCTTATAAATCCCTAATCAGTTTTTCTCCGCAGCAGAGATGCGGGCTGTTGACAAGTTTTTTTTTTCTTTCTGTCTCTGCTTTTATTCAGCAGATAGCTTGAGCGTTGTGATAATTGTCATTATCCAATAAGAGACTGCACAAAGGGAATACTTTAACAGCGTGCATAGCTGAGGCCAAAGAGTAAATTCTTTATGTTCTGGCGTAATGGCACTTCACTTAATTCACAGCTCTTTTTTTTATTCCAAGGGCACATAACATTGCATCCATATAGTATACACATCAATTACACTGCATTTTCACATTCATATACAGTATGTAATGGTGTTTTATGGTAGACATAGTGTTAATAAAGAATAACAATTTGGTCCCTTTGTAAATTCTCTTTGCCACCGTGACCTTTTCTCAGTCTCCTTAAAGTGTAAATACGGCCGGGAAGTAAGAAAACACACAGTCAAATGTATCCTCAATACTTCAATTTATTCATAGAAATACAGATATTATATAGGCATATGTCGAGGGGAGTTTCATCCTCTTAACCAATGAGGATATGAATAACATACACGTAGGATCTTTGGCCAAGAACATGTGTTTATATAAAATAGCCACATGTACAGAAAAACATGGACATATTAGGAATAGACTTTTGCGAAGAATGCTGAACTGTCTTCATGGTTTCATCACGAACTCCTTTACCCTTGTAGTCATAACATTCATGTCTTTATTGGGGACAGAAAAACAAGAGAAGCTAATGTATACATTTAAGCATGCATACTTCGCATATAAGTAAGACATATTTAAAACATAATATCAAGAGAGAGAGATGGATACAGAAGGAGGAATTCAGAGAGAATGCGTTGTATATATAAGAATGAGAGAGAGGGAGAAAAAGGAGGGCTAAGACCTGTCTGGACTCAACAGAAAGACAGAGAGTGTTTTCTAACACATAGATTACTATATTTAGCTATAATAAACAGCTTTACCCTTTACCCTTTACAGGATGTGGGTTGTTTTAAGTGTTTGCTCAGATACACTTATGGCTGTTTAAACTATGGGTGCATTATATATTGGTACCATATTGGTTAACAGCAATATTATTATTATTATTATTTTAATTCATTGGTATCAGTTGATTTTGGATATTTAACTGTGCATGCTTATTTTTTTGTTTTTACATTTTGATTACCTTCATTGTCATCTATCACTTATTTATTTGAATTTTGATCTTTAAAATCCCTAATAATTTAATAACATTGTTAAATGTAATCTTTAGCAAATCTCAAAATTAATATATTTTCCTTAATGTATATTATAATGTTGTGATGCCTACATTCAGTTGTTGTTAGATTTTTATTTATTTAAATAATTAACAGCTTATCAGTATTGGCCAGCCTTTAAATACTGTGTAACGCGTGTTGTTCCTATATATGAGCGTCACAGTTCTTACCATGCTCTGGCTCGTGGGTTCTTGGCTTTGATCCAAGGAGGACACCGACAGGGAGCTCGGCAGATCATAACACTTGATTTATTAAACATGAAGAGGTAAACATCATGAATCAGCCACATCCGATTACACAGAACGTGTCATCTCTCCCTCTACGCTCTCACCACTCTCTCGATCATTCTCTCCCGCGATCCTAATCGCGGGTCTCCGTTCTCGCGATATTACCTCTAGATCTTATTTAAAGTTATAGAACATTAAAGTTAACCTTGAATTTAACTCCCTACATAATACTCCCTTACCCAACAAGAAATGCCCTCATTATTTTTTAAGTCAGCATGGTTGCTGTTACATTATCTCACACAACATTGATAGTGATGAAAAAGCATGCAGTAATTTTCCAACAAGTTTACGATTTTTTTTTCCGCAAGGAAAAGAGGCAGGCTGTTTGTGCAAGGTTGCTGTTGGTTGAAAGCTCTGAATCACTGTACAGATCTGTGATAACCTCTAAGTACTGGTAGTTTAAATGGCACAAGTTCCTGAACCTGACTGTTGACCCACTTGGCACAGCTCCAGTGTTGTTCATTTGTGTACTGTGCTGTCCTGCTTAATGCTGTCATGCCTCAGGAACCACACCAGTGGCACTTGCCTGCATAGCTGGCCGCAAGCATGAGAGCAAATACTTCATCTTTTATAGTGATATGTAAATCAGTAAGAGCTCTTTCTGAAACAGAAACCTGACTGTACAACAGAATGGTTCCCATTCCAACATTCAGTTTGTGAATGGTTCATTCAATAAAATAAGTTATTTTTCTTTCTATTTTTAAATATTGTTATACTTTGCAGAGTGACTGCATTTCACAGTGTGACTATTCTGTCATGACAACTCTCTGGATAGTTTGGTATGTTAATGAATATGGCAATGTTAATGTACTTGGTTTTGGTAGACTAGATCTGCTGCACACGCTACTGCTGCTATTATTACTGCTGCTGCTGCTGCAGAGTAGGTATGGAGACTTGCTACTACCAATACATCAAAGTCAAAGTCTGCTTTATTGTCAATTCTGCCACATGTACAGCACATACAGTTGTGTGACGGTGTGCAGTCGTGTGTCAGCAGAGTGAAGATGAGAGGGCTCAGCACACATCCTTGGGTGGCCCCAGTGTTCAGTGTGATGGTGCTGGATGTGTTACTGCTGACCTGTACTGCCTGAGGTCTCCCAGTCAGGAAGTCCAACAGCCAGTTGCACAGTGAAGTGTTGAGCCCCAGCTGGATCCGTTTGTGAATGAGCTGTTGAGGGATGATTATGTTGAATGCTGAACTGAAGTCTATGAACAGCATTCTAACATGGAGTCTTTTTTGTCCAGATGTGTGAATGCTGAGTGGAGGGTAGTGGCGATGGCATCATCGGTCGAGCGGAGTGCTGAGTGGAGGGTAGTGGCGATGGCGTCATCGGTCGAGCGTTTGGACCGATATGCAAACTGGAAGGGGTCCAAGGAGGGGGGGAGGGCAGACTTGATGTGGTGCATGACTAGCCGTTCAAAGCACTTCATGAGGATGGGGGTAAGTGCAATTGGACGGTAGTCATTGAAGCAGGATGGAGACGACTTCTTCGGGACTGGAATGATGGTGGTAGCTTTGAAGCATGTGGGGACAACAGCCTGACTTAGTGAGATGTTGAAAATGTCTGTGAAGACATCGGTGAGTGCACAGTCTTTCAGTACACGCTCAGGAATGTTGTCAGGACCTGGAGCTTTGCGTGCATTGATCCTGCTGAGGGATCTCCTCACGCTGTCTGGGGACAGCGTCATCACCTGGTCGACCTGGAGGAGGTGGAGTCTTCTGTGCAGTGGTGCTGTTTAGTGCCTCAAAGCGAGCGGAGAAGGTGTTCAGCAGGGAGATGGTGCTGTCACAGGTCTGCGGTGGGGGCTTGTAGTCCGTAATGGTCTGTATCCCCTGCCACAGGCTCCGAGTGACTCTGCTGTTGCTGAAATTATGGGCTAATCTCCTGGAGTACTGTCTCTTAGCCTCTCTGATGCCGCGGGATAGGTTGGCCCTTGCTGTCTTCAGTCCCACCTCATCTCCAGTTCTGAAGGCAGCGTTCTGCGTCTTCAGGAGTCTGTAGACCTCCCCTGTTAGCCATAGCTTCTGTTTGGCTCGGACATTAAGCTTTAGCGTTAGTTCTGGCAGGTCATGTGAGTCAAGCTGAGATTCTCAGCTGATCACATCTACCTATAGGAATACGACACCTATCACGGCGTTCCTATATAAGCTCTATTCAGTATTACTCAGCAGCATTATTTCAGCTTGCTCCGGAGCAAATCAAGCATCGCTGCTCGCAAATCAAACTGTTGCAGCGTGTTTCAGAACATCTGAAATCCACATCTAAGATAAGTGAATGCTGTTTTAATCCATAATGCTGTGTATATTACCTGGTCTGCTAATTGAAAAAAAGCATATTTGCAGCAGCATCATAGACACGTAGTCTAGATCATGTAATCGCTCTGAGGACACGCCGATAGTTAAGGCCATGAGAACAAGTTTAAATGAAAGAAGCATTCTCGTGTATGCGTTTCAACTGGGGTTCACTGTATTCAGCGGCATAATCTCAATGTTACGGTTGTTTATTTCTAAGGTTGATGTTTCATTAGCTGTGTGAGTGTGCGGTTGATTTCAGATGCATCAGAAGCATGCGTTTATCGCTCCTAATGGCTTCTATACATATAAGAATGTAATATCAATGACCGTCATTTGAAGTATTTCCGCAGTGTGTATGCTTCCCCTGCTGGACTGCCACTTATTAGAGATTCATAATTTCTGATCCACTTGAATATGTGCTCACGCTGAGTAATGTGAGCATATGAGCATGAGAAATTAGGGTGAAATGAACTGGCTGAGATCAAGCTATGTTCATTTATAAAAAATATATAAAAAAATAAAAATAAAACACTTCGTAGGTGATTGGAAGGTTACGACTGAGCGCTCAAATGGACACAAGGGATTTAAATATAGTCCAATTATTCTAAGCAAGTACAAGCAGTGTGTAAAAAAAAATACAGGTAACTACAGTCGTTTTCCTCTGGTTCCTCACTTGCTGAGCTTGGGGTGATGCTTCCCCCATAAATATATTATTAAGCAACATTTCCTGCTAAGTTTCTTATTTCATTCTCATTGCTTAACGCTATGTTGGCAAATATGCTATTGTCAAATATTGCTCGTTGTTTAAGGCTAG
>NW_015506065.1:99359-106453 GCF_001515645.1 Sinocyclocheilus grahami | reverse complement strand
GGGGGGTTATTATTGCTGCTCTCCCTGCTCATTCATGACAGGCTGCATGGATGGGCAGGGAGGTTTTTGCCCAGAACAGAACCATACCGCCAAACCAAACTTTATGCTAAGTATCTATCATTTTGACGATAGTGGTCCTGACAGAAAGTGATGGTTTTTGTGACCGTTGCATCATCAATGCACTTGGTGATGTAGGCAGTGACAGTCTCTGAGTACTCCTGGAGGTCTGTGGTGTTATTGTATGTGGCAGCCTGCTTAAACATATTCCAGTCAGTGGTGTTAAAACAGTCTTGAAGAGCCTCTGACGACCCTTCCGGCCACACTTTCATCTGTTTGTGAACTGGTTTGGCAACTTTAACGAGCGGTCTGTATGCAGGCATTAGCATGACAGTGATGTGGTCTGAGGTGCCAAGATGGGGGAGGGGTAGGGCCTTGTAAGCTCCTCTCTGGGTGGTGTAAACAAAGTCTAGAGTGTTGTTTCCCCGTGTTGGAAAGTCTATGTGTTGGTATATCTTTGGGAACACACTCTTTAGGTCTGCATGATTGAAATCACCAGCCAAGATGAGAAAAGCATCTGATGTGCTGGTACAGTTCATTCAGTGCCTCACTCCTGTTGTTGTTGTTGGAGCTGGGAGGGATGTATTCAGCAACGAGCAGTATGGCTGTATATTCCCTTGGTAGATAGAACGGCCGGCACTTAATAATCAAACTCCACCAAGGGTGAGCAGTGTTTGTAGACCGCAACAGCATTGCAGCACAAGGCATCATTGATGTAAACACAAAGCCTGCCGCCACGGGTCTTACCTCCCTCGACGAGAACTCTGTCCGCTCTATAGCATGTTAGCTGATCGAGCTGAATAGCGGAGTCTGGAACGCTGTTGCTGAGCCATGTTTCCATGAACACAAAAACACAACAGGCTCTTACAGTTCATAGTAGTCGGATGAAATCCAGTTTATTATCCAAAGTGCGTACGTTAGCCAGTACGATGGTGGAAATAGCTGGCTTGTGTGGGTTAGCCGCTAGCCTAGCACGGATACCTCCGTGCTTACCCTTCTTCTGCTTCCTCTCGCACCGCTTGTGACGCCTCCACTATGGGCGAGGTGCAGCAGTGGGGGTCGGTGATGGTGTAGGCCTCCGGAGCAGACCGAGGTCCTGCAGCTCTTCGGCTTGCGCGGAGTTTAGCTCTAAAAATGTGGTACTACCGACATCGAGCAGAAACTCATGACTGTATGCGCGCTTAGAGACAGATAGACACGACAAATACGTACAAAAACACTGCGACTCACAAGACAATGTAGACCGCAACAGCATTGCAGCACAAGGCATCATTGATGTAAAAACAAAGCCTGCCGCCACGGGTCTTACCTCCCTCGACGAGAACTCTGTCCGCTCTATAGCATGTTAGCTGATCGAGCTGAATAGCGGAGTCTGGAACGCTGTTGCTGAGCCATGTTTCCATGAACACAAAAACACAACAGGCTCTTACAGTTCATAGTAGTCGGATGAAATCCAGTTTATTATCCAAAGTGCGTACGTTAGCCAGTACGATGGTGGAAATAGCTGGCTTGTGTGGGTTAGCCGCTAGCCTAGCACGGATACCTCCGTGCTTACCCTTCTTCTGCTTCCTCTCGCACCGCTTGTGACGCCTCCACTATGGGCGAGGTGCAGCAGTGGGGGTCGGTGATGGTGTAGGCCTCCGGAGCAGACCGAGGTCCTGCAGCTCTTCGGCTTGCGCGGAGTTTAGCTCTAAAAATGTGGTACTACCGACATCGAGCAGAAACTCATGACTGTATGCGCGCTTAGAGACAGATAGACACGACAAATACGTACAAAAACACTGCGACTCACAAGACAAAAAACACGAAAACACCATTCTGTCGGGAGAGAGAGAAGCCGCAGCATTTGCACGTACCGCCAGCTTGGGAAAGATCATACATCAACATACACAGACACACTGCTGTGAGCATGTAGCCATGTAGCTGTTGCACAAATACCATACATGAAATTACCCATAGTCAATCTAGACAGGTGGAGCTGGGGGAGTTGGAGGTTTTCAGAGGAACTCTATTTCTGATATATGCCACTTTATATTTGACAATTGCGAGCCTTGTTATGACTTTTTATCTCACAGAGGGACTTTACATCTCACAAACACACTGTCAGAAAAAAATTGCAAAATTGTTCATTTAGGGATGCAACATCTTGTCACTGGGGCAGTACCTTTAAGGGGACATCTTTTTACCTTACCTACCCATAAAAATTGCTCTGATGTAATTAGCCAGTGGATGATTTAACCAGCATTATGCCTTCTTAGTAGCTAGTGCCTCTTTAGAGCTTGAATTTTTATTTCATTCATTCAGAGCAGACATGGATACCAAACATACAGCTTTCTTACCTATTGTTATGTCTCCACAGATTGTCTTCCGCAAGATTGTCGATGTGAAGAAGGAAGAAGAGGAGAGGAGACACCAGAAAAACGAGGTGACGTTGTCAATCCCCGTAGACCATCCTGTCCGCAAGCTCTTCCAAAAGTTCAAGCAACAGAAGGAGATGCGTACACAAGGTTCATCCCAGCATGACCTCGAGAGGAACCAGTTTCAGGTGGAACACCACCTCCATCCACTGTCCCACCAGATTCATCAGCAGCAATATCAGCCCCAGTACCAGACCCACCATCCTCTTCAACATCAGCACGTGGACCCCATGCAAAACGGGGCCCCTGGCTCGAGAAATGGCAACAGTGGGTCTAGCGTTGTGACCGTCTCGCAGATAACCCCAATCCAGAGCACCCTAGCCTATGTTCAGACTGAGGAACCGAACAGGAGTGAAAGCCATGAGGCAATGGAGCTCAAGCCCAGCTTTGGCATAGAGGGCTCAAATTGTCTAAAGGTAACAAGTCCGGTTAGACCAAGAGGAGGAACAGGAAGAGGCTGGATGCGTTTTCATAACATTGCATCAGGATCATCTCCTATGCTTCAGCTGGAACTAGAGAAGCAGCCACAGCAGAAGGAAGAGGAATGGGGGGATGTATCCCAGGCACTAAATGTGATCTCCCAGGATGGGAAGAGCCAGGAAGCAGAGGGTGGGCAGTCTAACGAAAGGGATCCCAGTGGAAACGGTAATAATAGTGATGAGACTGATGAGAATAATGCTCTACACAAGACTGATTCTTGCGACAGCGGAATCACAAAAAGTGACTTGCGTTTTGACTGGGTTGGTGATTCACGGAGCCCATACGAGAGATGCTCAATGGAAAGGAGCCTGGACGAACAGCCCAGCCCTGGAGTGGCCCTTCGGGGGATTCACTTTCAGCCTGTCCCTGAACAGACTGTGCTTCAAAACAGTCTGTACGAGGCAAAGCTGGAACTAAAAGGTGACATCCAGACATTAAATAGTCGGCTAGCAGCTCTAGAGGACCAGATGGGGGAGATTCTGAGACTTCTCTCCGAGAAGAGGAAACCTTCTCCACCTCCTCAGGCCTCCTCGCCAAAAACCACACTTCAGTGCCAGGACATCTTTGCCGTTTCTCAGCCTGTCACTCCAGAAATGGAGGGGGACAATGGACCCCTTTGAATTTGGATAAATATATTTAGATATTGATATGCTGTTTTTATCACTTCCCTTCCTCACACTCAGGAAGAAAAGGTAAATACTGATGATTAGAGGAAGGATCTTTGCTGTTGTAAATATATACTTGCATGTCCAGCTGGAATCTGGCCTGCCAATGAAATCTTCTCTATGGATAGTAGGTGCTTGTACACGTACGGAGTCGGCTGCATGCAGAGATGGCTTTATTCTGACCTTGTACATGGGATCTTCTAAACAGGTGATATTTCAGGGCATTTTCTCTTTGAGCGACAGCTTGATGCCCCAGACGTGGGATCTTGGGTTGCTGTAAGGCAGAATCAGGCTTGGTTTAATAACGCCATCGGTCATTCTTCATAGTGAAATGGCTATTAATAGCTACAGTCATTTGAATGGGATAGTTACTCAAAAAATTTAAATTCTGTCATAATTTACTAATGTCATTCCAAATCCATATGACTTACTTTCCTCTGTAGAGCACACAAGAAGATATACTGATAAATGTATTACCTGTTTTTGTCCATACAGTGATATACAGTGGGATCCAACATAGTATTAGACCCTATAAATTTCATTGTATGGGCAAAAAACCACCAAGACTTTTTCAAGATTTTGTGTTTTACAGGTTTGAAACGACATGAGGCTAACTAAAAGAACTTTAATTTTTAGGTGAACTATCCCTTTAACACAGTTTGCTCAAATATTACTTCCCCCTCCAGTATGCAGTTCTCCTTTATGAGCATAATGATTGGAAGTTTGCCTAGATTATTTCTTGGATGTGATTAAGGAGATAATCCAATAACTAAACTAATTTTCATATTCAAAACCCATTGTATTACCAACACTGTTTCAAATTCCATTATCAGTATCGTCTTTTCTGTATTTATTTTGCAGAACGTTATGATAGATAAGAGAGAAATGACTTAGCCCAATTTTTGAGGGTCTGTTTTACATGTTTTAGAGAGATGTATCTGCATGCTGGATGGATTTAGCTCTGGCATGGTAGGACTAGGGACTAATTGTTTTTCCCTTATCAGTTATGCAAACATACAAAGTGCAAGTCAAAGCGTGAACACATTCAGGTCATTTTGAAATTATACAAGCATGCACTGAATTCTTTGCATGACATCAACATTGTGTGTTACATATGAAAGGTCATGGATTCCTATTATTTTTTCCCAAGAGAAATTCTCAAAGTATACTACCGACATTTAATTTAATTCCAGATGCATATTTCAAAAACCTTTATATTTTAATCCAGCACCCCAACTAAAGCTACATTAAACTGCCTAATAAGGCATTGATTTTGAATGAACCTTTCAGTTGGTCATTTGAAAGTGCTGTGGGGAACTTTCTAAATATTATATTATTATATCCACAGGCGGTGACTCACTGCTTATCAGCATACTCATGGGTGCTTTAGATGGTTTATAGCGTAATGACTAATGCCCCTTCACCTCTTATTTCCCATCAGTTCTATTGTATGTTATTAGTCCATTCTGGTGATGTTCATACCAAACACAGGGAATTGAATGTTGAATTGTGAATGGAGCTCAGAAGAGAGACTATTATGATTAATACAACAACAACAACAACAACAACAACAGGAGTGTGGTTGTTTCAGTTGTCCTGTTATTGCATATAGATCCTAACAAGCAACAGTACTTCAAAGCAATAGCCTTTTATAATATATCCCTCCACTTATTCCATAATTTGGTTCCCTCTTTGATAAACACATGCTAATCACTCTAAGTGCTCAGATAATAATATTAGTTCACTACTAATTGTTAGGTTTAATCATTGTTTCAGAGTTTATGATGTTCATTGGGACCAAAGACATTAGTTCTTTTGTACTAATCGCATTATATCTGTGTCCTGCTCAAATTCTCAAACCCATTATTAGCTGTTACCAGTGGATGGGGTTTTCTGTTTTGCTACTTGAGCAAAATAAACATAAGCTTACAGAATTTACAGAAATATGGGCATAATACCCTATGATTTCATATTGAGATTTTTGTAAACGAAATAGTTCACTAAAAAAATGAAAATTCTGTCATCATTTACTCACCATGTCATTTCAAACCTTAATCTTTCTTCAATGTAAGACAAAATGAGAAAGGTTGATGTTGTACTGGCCAATTGTTTTATACTTTGTTGTGTGTTTTATGCTATTTTGTAACTTGACAGTTTGGATTGCCATTAACTGCAATTATATGGCAAAGAGCGGCCAGTACGTTCTTTAACATATTACCTTTTGTGTGAAGTCATATAGGTTTAATGTACAAGTTTAAAATGAGAGTAAATAAATGATGACCTAATTTTCATCTTTGGCTGAACTATCCCTTTCAAGCTGACATAACATTTTTAAATCATGAATATAATAACAGTAATAATATATTTTATAACACACTTGGAGAATCGTAAAAAATAAAAACACTCTCGATTATGTATCTTTTTTTTCATTCACTGATTTCAGTGTCCTGTGCTCCTTCATTCTGTTTGAGTTATTTTTCCTGTCATTCAGCCCAGTGGAGAGGAGCACAGACAGTGAAAGGATTATTCTTTGAGTCTCCCATGAAATTGAAGAGATGGATATAATAGATGCTAAAAGCTGTAATACTGTGGCAGATGACATGAGTCTCTGTAATGGAATGGAGCTGACTCGCTGCGTGGACCCCAGGGTGCCTGTTTCGAGGATTACACACAGTTTTCAGAGAGCTATGAGGGTATTCAGCTCCACTGGATATTTAAACTTTTCAGAGTGGGAGGGTTTGAGATGACGTGCCTGATCCTTACACATGCTGGAGCCAACGGTGAGCACCATGGGCCCAGTGAGGCATTGGTCTCTGGCATCTGACTGCATGCTGCATTTTTGAACTGAATAAAACTTAATGCCAATGAGAATGATATTTGCCTGCAAAAGCAGCGTTTTGCTGCGACTTTTTATGCACACATACACAAAAGGGCAGAGGCCTGGGCACTAAATCACTAAAAACACATCACACGCCAATACAGAACATTTCTACTGTCTATCAATATATGCTGGCCATTGCACCACAATCAGCAAATACAGTAACTGCCATTAAATTGTGATTTATTATATCTCCAGTCTCTATAAAAATGGGGGAAAAAAAGATAAAACCAAAATGTGGGATGTTAAAATCAAACAGCACCCGTAATGAATTAAAGGAATTTAAATAAAATTAATTTAATGCAATATTTGATCTATGATAGTTTATTTAATAAAACAAATATAGATTGTCTGTCAGCAAATATTAGCTACTGTGCCTTTGAAAAGGATCCATACTGTTGAACATTTTCTTGTGTTGTTTTACATTAAACCTCACACAGGATGTATTTTGGCTTCTTTGACACTAATCTTTTTGTTAAATTACTATTGGTCAAAACTTCTTACAGTTAGTTATTAAACAAGTATTGTTTGGCACCAATTTTGCCCTACTATCTATCTATCTATCTATCTATCTATCTATCTATCTATCTATCTATC